>NC_133328.1:107712743-107977743 GCF_042186555.1 Aquarana catesbeiana
GAACTTTCTAACTTTAACTTCATGGCTTAGAACACACACATATTAGTTCTTAGACACACATCATCCAATCATTACAGTTTGTTCTTGTGGAACAATCGACAAAAAGATCACATTAGATAATCTTTTGACAACAAAGTAAGAAAAAGTCCTATGGCTAAAGTTGACATTTCTGGCAAAATCCCAGTTGTTCTGCATGCTGATAGCGCTGACATTAGTTTATTATTTTTGGTTCTCCATGCTGTGTCTGTTTTTAAACTTCAGTTCTGTACAATCTTATACCAAAGATCAGAAATGTGTTTCCATCAGCACAGCACTACTCCTACTAATTGTAATAAATATGTATACAGTATAATTTTGCCGGTAGAAAAATAAGAAGTCACTATGCAAAACCTATTATTTATACTGAAGGTCACCTAGCAGTGTATTCTTCAAATATACTAGTGGGCATATATTCTTGTGCAAGCTTAAATTATTGGGACAACAGTGAACTGCTGCAGAAGATATTTGGGAAGAAGCATTCAATTATAATTCTAAAAAGGAGGAGAGTAACCTTTTAGCATTATTGAACGGTGTAGAATCTGCTGAAATATTTCCAAATTATACGCATATATAAAAATGTTAATTTATGAAAACTAGATCAGAAATGGATCAATGAGATCTATGGCATCCAAGTTAGATAATTGGGGAAGCAGTCCTAAGAAATAAGTGGCAGTAGTTTTCAGTAAGAAGTCCCATTTGTTCAGCGGCTTCATCCATCTAACAGATAACATGAACTCATTAATGACGGCAACCTATAAAGAGCCTAAAGAAGTAGAGAGAAGGTTGAAAATTGTAAACAGGTTCTAACTTTATAGTATTCCAAAATTTGCAGAGAGATACACATATGTCATTAGGTAACTGCTTAACCTCATAGTAAGTTCGACACATAACCTTGAATTTCAACAGATGATTAATTGCTGTGGAAGCTAGACTCTCCTAGGCAGAGACTCAGCAGGTATCCAGGGGTAATTTGTAAGTATAAAAGGAGGCTGGGAACTTTTCCCACACCCACAGCTTTAAGATTTATTAGGAGGCAGTGTGGACTTTCATAACATTAAGTGAAGCCTGGTCATTTTATAAGCTGCATTTTAATGGTGTAGAAACACCATGGAAACAAACGTATCTACTTCCGTATTTTAGTTCAAGTTATTCGTTTTTATTTACATGTTAGTTACAAGGGAATCCAAAATCTAGATCTTTCTCTAGAGGTAAAGAAATTTCAAACAGTCTGCTTTACTACCAAATGCCAAGCTGCAAAATCACCAACACACCAAATAAATGCATTTCACATGTTTATTGGGAAAACGGCATTACATTAGGCATAGGAAACCAACATTTGAGGCCTTGCAGGGTGCCTTTTTTAAGGCAACATGGAACCTTGAGAAAGGGACCCCGCAAGACCTCAAAATGTTGGTTTAGTATGCCTTGTGTGATGATGTCTTCACAATAAACACGTGGAATGCATAATTTGGAGTGTTAGTGACTTCACATGTTGTATTTGGTTCTGGCACAGCACTTGGTGGCATTCACTTAGAGCACTGATCATTACAAGGTTGAATACCGTGAGGAGTGCAGCTTTTATTTGGATTTTATACTGCTTTAACACATATTCATGGGGGGGACAAAGTGAGATCTGTCCCATCGCACTAACCTCAATTATTTTTCATACAATTGCTTGCCCTTGACTGTTTTATTTTGTATAATGCACATTTTCTAGAGTGAATCTTACACTGCATAAGTGTAAAACAGTGAAATGTGTGCATGTGTATATATGTCATTATGTCTATAGCGGTGAATGCATGCAGTCATGCTCCAGCAGTGTGGGTCTGCAAACACAATATTGCAACTTTCTGCAATTTGTTTCCACTAATTGTATTGTAGTGCTGACCCATATTGCAAGTGTATGACAGCTCAGGTTCAAGTGAGAAGTCATAAGGAACTGTTCAGTACCAGGCCTCATTTGCCCAAACCAAGTCTGATCTACAACCCAGTGCTCCATTGAACCATGTCTACCTCAGGGTTGGTTCACAGCAGCCCTACTGCATTGCCCATCAAACTCCCAACACAAAGACAAGGCAAAAGCTTTGCTTTGTATAAGGCATGTTCACAACATGCTACATTGGTGTGCATTGCGATAAGATAAAAAGATGCAGGCAGCAATACTACCCAGACATTGGAAAGCTTCTTCTCCCCAATCTCTTTGTGAATGGATGGATCAAATGCAATGTTTGCAAAGATTAGACGAATTAAAGTAGAACTATAGGCAAAACTTTTTTCTTCATTTTGGATAGAGAAAGGGAGGGTTATAACCCCTGGCAGTTTGTTTTTTTCGCCATCTGTGTCCCATTGCGGAGATTATCTTTCACTTCCTGTCCCATAGCCAAACAGGAAGTGAGAGGAAATCCCTGCAAATTAAAGGAAATTCTTTGGGGACCCCCAAGTCACCAGAAATAGTGTCTCCATTGGAAGATTTCTCCCCCCCAAGTCACCAGAACTGGTGTCTGCATTGGAAGATTTCTCCTCCATTACTTTTCTGGGGACAACCCAAATTTTTGTATTTTCGTTTACTTTTACTTTCTATGATAATGGTAAACAGGACAAATAGAGAGGGTGAATCTCCCCAACGGGGGCACGGACAGCAATAAAAACTGACAAGGGTTGTAATCCCCCTCCACTCTATCTAAAACTAAAAAAAAAGTTTTGCCTTTAGTTATAATTTAACTGCTACTTTATATACCACCATATCATTATTACATTGTTATGTACCCTTTTTCCATTCTAAATTTTTGGAAACTTAATTAAGTCTCCTTGGATTCATTTTTGTACAGCTTCTAAAATTAGAGAACGGTTAACAATGATTATTCAGGTAAGATCCAATTGGAGAGGGGGACGAGACAGGGATGCCCACTGTCACCGCTGCTTTTTTGCTCTGGCAATGGAGCCATTGGCTATTGCAATAAGATCAAATACAAATATGGCTGGGTTCAGGAGAGCAATAGGGGAGGAGAGAATTGCATTATATGCAGACAATGTTCTCCTCTTCCTAGGAGACACAGATCATTAAAGCAGGCGATGTGTATTTTCAGAGACTTTGGAAGACTCTCTGGTTTAGCCATAAACTGGGAAAAATCAGCACTTATGCCAGTGGATCCCATTGGGAACCAAATATCTCCCAGAAATCCTCAAGTGGAAGTAGTTGAGGCAATGAAATACCTGGGAATACATCTAGAGACCAAAATAAATTTATAGATAACAACATAGTCCCCCTTTTGACTAAATTTAAAAGTAAAATAGAAATCTGGCGGCGACTTCCTTTATCGGTCCCAGGGAGATGCAATTTGATTAAATTGTTGTGGATGCCACAGTTATTGTATGTATTGCATAACTCCCCAACTTGGATATATAAGAAATGGTTTAAAAAAAATGATTCTCTATTTAGTGGTTTAATATGTAAAGGTGGCCAAGCCAGGATAAGTTTACAAACCCTACAGCTATCAAGAAGGGAGGGGGCAAGGCGGTACCTCATAAACAAAGTTACTTTTTGGTAGCCCAACTGCAACATCTAGAAGGGAATAGAGAACCAGAAGGAGGTATAAACAGGGAATTAATGATATTAGGGACTCCAAGAGGTATTGGAGGCTGATTCCTTTCTTAGTAAAACCCCTGCAGTAGGACTAGCCATAAAAGTATGGAAAGCAGTTAAATCACTTAGGGGACAAGGTGGGGTGACAGAACAAACTCCCCTCTGGGAGAATAAAAACCTGTGGGAACTGGAGATGATAGGGAGGATTAAAGAATGGGAAAAGAAAGGAAAAGATAGGTTGGCCCAGCTGTATGAGGGAAGAACGTTAAAAACATTCACTGCATTGAGAGAGGAATATGATATACCTAAACATACATTTTATAAGTACTTACAAATTAGACACGCTTTAAATGTCCAGTTTGAGGAACAAGGCCCGGTCTGGTGGAATACCCCTTTGTATCAAAAAATCATTAGCCCTGGAAAGAGTAGGGGATTTATATCTGACATATATTTAGATATATGTGGAGGAAGTATTGAGACCCCATAATCCCTTAAGAGTAGGGGGAAATGGGAGGAGGATCTAGGGACAATATCGGACGGACAATGGAGGAGGGTATTAGAGAGAGGACACTCAGTGTCGGTCTCGCCCGCACAGAAGGTTTCATTTTTGATGCTGGTTCACAGGACATACTATACACCTAAGAGAATGTTTGAGTTTGGATGGAGAGTAGATTCTGGGTGCCCTAGATGTCAGGGCACAGGGGACTTGCTGCATATGATATGGAGGTGCCCTAAGTTGTTTCGATATTGGTCAGAGATCCTTGAAACCATAAATACGATATATAATACTAGACTGGAGATGGGTCCCAGACTCTGCATCTTGGGGTTGGGGGAGGAAATAGATGGAATAGCTGGCGTAACTAAAGCAGTGCTGCGGTGTCTTTTCCAAGCAAGAAAATTAATAGCACAAAGATGGCAAGCAAAAAAACCCCCATCGGTAAGAGACTGGGTCAGCATAGTAACAGAGATGATATGGAGAGAGAAAACGGTATATACAAGGAGAAGAGATATTAAAGAATTTTTAAAAATGTGGAAACCCTGGTTGGAGAAGATGGGATATCCTATGTAAAATACAAAATATAGTGCAGCGCTAGATTATAAATCAATATTAAATGTCCGTGAATGAACCATAAGTATCATCGGTGGTGCAGAGTGCTTCATGCAAATCCAAAGTGCTCTTAAATCCGTGCTCCCCCTCTTGTCAGTCAAACCGCTCACCTTGTTAAAATGACCCCTGAACTAACAGGAAGGTCTAATAAGCATTCACCACTCGAATGGTGGTCAGGGTGATGTCTTGGCTGAAAGGCAGGAACCTCTTCCTTAGTAGGGATCACCACTTATAAAAATTAGCACTATGGCCAGTGCTAGGTTTAAAAGCGCATGGTAATTACAGATGACAGTCTAAGATGGCTGCAGGGGCGTCTAAACCAGGATGTAACCAATCCGCACGCGTATCGTCCGGAGGACTTCCTCAGCGGTCAGACCGCTGAGGAAGTCCTCCGGACGATACGCTTAAAACAGGCGGTTCACCACATCTGAAAGTGGATCGCTTTATAGATGCATAACAATTTAGCCGCACATGTAAACTTAAGCCTCATACACACGATCGGATTTTCCGCAGACAAAGCCTCGGACTTTTTGTGATTCGCGCTTTTCATTTCACGCTTTTCAGTTAGTTTCTGGACGGCCGTTCGTCAGCCAGCCATGTTGCGGAATCGGAGGCAGTTAACGTTTTATCTATTGTTGGCCTTGGAGTTGTTGCTTTGACCCAAGTCCAGTCCAGGAACAGGAGGAGGATGATTTCTTGGACCAAAAATTGGTTGCTTTATTAATCGTGACCAATTATGTCATATGCCTTTGCTGCAGGAGCTCCAGGAGAATAATCTGGATGATTTTCGGAATTATCTCCGGATGACAGACCCCTGCTTTCACCAACTCTTGGCATTGTTGACCCCCTATATTAAGAAGCAGGACACATGCATGAGGCTTTTATTTTATTTTTTGGTTGAATAATGATTTGATTTGGTATATTTTCTATATTTTTGGATGCATACAATGCACTTTTTGGTTAAGTTCTATTGGCAGATAGCATGTCTAATTTTATTTGGGATATAATGTGAGTTATTCCTGCGCTACCGTGGCAGAAAGGTAAAGATGCGAACAGCTGCAAGCACCGAATGGGATCAAACAAAGCCCATAGATGAATAAAAGAAAGGTGAGGGTGAGTGCTGCGCTATCCAAGAGAGATGAAAAAAGTTACTGCTAAAGGTAACAGTATAAAGTAAATGCTAAAGTATAAATAGGAAGCTACCAACGGCAAACTGATATATATTATATATTCACAATATATATCATTTTGCCGTTGGTAGCTTCCTATTTATACTTTAACATTTACTTTATACTGTTACCTTTAGCAGTAACTTTTTTCATCTCTCTTGGATAGCGCAGCACTCACCCTCACCTTTCTAATTTTATTTGTTTTCTTTTTTTAATGCACAATAAAAAAATTGTGGAGAATAATACTTGGCTATGTGTTTTACTTCAAATGACAGTTTGGGAGTAGGCAGTTACATTTTAAAAAATACAATGTAAAATTAACAAGGGACACCAACAGATAGTTGTATCTTTGATTTTAAAAAGTACGGGATAATGGTGTTGTGGTAACTTGCCCAAAAACAAAAACAAAAAAAAAACAAGCATAATAATATTATTCTTGATATCACTAGAAAAAAAAAGCCTTTGAAAATATGTTTGGCAGAACTCCATCAGTATCACCAGCAAAGCAGCTTCATTATTATCCCATTAAAGAAGAAGAGAATTGTGCGCTGCGTTTCTAGATTTCATAATTTGCCACGTCACAAATATTAATTCTCCATTACCAACACTAGTTTACAAGGCTCTCTGGCTCATCCTTGCTTCCGACGATGCGTGTTTGTACTTTGGACTTTTGTCTGACGGACTTGTGTACACGCTCGGAAAATCCGACAACATACATTTGTCCACGTAAAATTTTAAAGCCTGCCATCCATTTGTCCATGGAAAATCCAACAACAATTGTCCAATGGAGCGTACAAACGGTCTGATTTTCCGCCAACAGCCTGTCATCACACAATTCTCGTTGGAAAATCTGATCGCATGTACGAGGCTTTAGCCTTAAGGTCAATTCGTTAAAGTAGATGGAAACCCATCCCTAAGTTGTTCATTATAGTTAAATTATACATAATAATATGAGTAAATCTTTTTTAACTTGTTGCTGCAGAAACTAAACTTGTGTATTTATTAAATCATTAGGAGTGCTCTTCTGCGACGCTAGCAATGTTAAGCTGCACTTTCTTTGTGATTAACAAATAAGAAAAAAATAAGAGATTGATGGGCTGATGTTCACACAGGGGAGGGCGGACACCCGGGCGCATCACAGCCAGCCTTTAAATCTAGTATCTCTTGGACAAAACACAACACTGCACATGGTCTGCTGGCACTGTTGTGACAGCCAGAGGTATCGGCGTCAGTCAATTATCTTCATAAATGCCTCTTGTGCTAATGAGCACTTACAAAAATCACTGGACTTTTTCTGGCAGGGAGAAAAGATCAGTTTCATTGCTTGCAGAACTAATTCAGTGTACAAAAGTGAAGGCTCCACCATTGCTGCCTCTTTTACTGCCCCTTTTGTCAAGGCTTTTGATGTGCACTGAAGAGATTGGTCTGTGTTTGCGGCTCTTCATCCTCAGTTCATTGCTTGCCATTAACATACATATCCATATGAAAAGTTTGGTAGTGTCACCAACAGCTGTCCGGAATGGCGTTTTAGAAGGGTAGGAAAAAAAAGAATCTAGGCCTTCTTAAAATGCTGACAGAACTATTTAGGCCTTTTTGGCAATGATATACCTAGGTTTTAAAAAGGCCCATTCACTGAGAAAGCAACTAGGCATAATGCTACAGTCTTACATCAACTGCCTCCCACTTTGAAACAGTCAGTTGTTCTACTTTGAAAAGACCCAAACTTGTATAGCCCCTGACACATTGGATATTTTATACAAGGCTCATTGTTGACACATATTGCTCTGATATATTCTATTATAAAGAATGCAGAACTTGCAAGATATAGTTATAGTAATGCATGAAAGGAAAAGCAAAAAATATAAAAACAAGCAAAAAACACAACATAAAACATAGCACATAGCTGTATAAAGTGATCTGACTGAAGCATACAGGGCACAGCATAAATGAGAACACAGTACATCTATAGGAAGGAAATAGACAATTTTATGAGGACATTGGTTGGTTTATTAACCTCCCTGGCGATATGATTATGTCAGATTTTTGAATCTCAAGGCGGTACTTTGTTTTGCATAGAAATTTGGCGTTTTGTATTGTAGGCCTGTAATTCTTGGTAACAACACACTTAAATCTGTCCAAACAAGAATCTAGTAGACATGGTGGGTATGATAAAGTTTGAAACACAAAATCATAAATGATAATATATATAAATAATATAATAAATAACTATAAATAATTATAAAAAATAATAATAAAAAATAATAATATAATAATAATAATAATAATAATAAAATGAATTTCCCCACGAATCACTATCGCTCAATTCTGCAAGTGTTCTACTTTACTATCGCTGTTTTCTAGCTGGTTTAAAACCACTTTTGATGTAAAGGGGACACTTTTTGGTTGCCATGGACAATCTCAAGTTTACAGGCAGAAAGAACAGTATATATAATTTAAAACTGCATGCAGGACACTGGACAAAGCACTAGAGACAAAAGGGATGTGAAATGATTTGATACAGTAATGTAATCTTACACATTACAGTGTACTGTATGTGTTATGTATTGTGTACTTTTTAAACTTGCTGCCGGGCTCCACCCCCCATGCGTCACGAAGCTCTCAGGGAACGGAGCCCAGTGCACAGAGCTTCAGGCGGATGATCCAGTGGAAGACACAGCGGGGGGACATTGCAGGATCCTGGTGACAAGGTAAATACGCAGGATTCTGCAATGCAATCCCAAGTGGGGCTCGGGGTTACCGCTAATGGTACTGAAATTTAACCCTGAGACACACTTGGGAATACCACCAGGAGGGTTGAACAACATAATTCATACAATTATGTGCAGAAATACATGGCAACCAGGACTGTGCATTCTTTGTGATTATTGCTGTTGGCCACCATCTAAAACTTAACAACATGATCAAGTAAGGTCATATTTAGACATAAGATATATAAGATATACTTTATTGTCAGTGTATACATACAACAAAATGTATCAGGATACTCTTTACAACAGCAATAAAACACTTCTTAACAAAACCACACATACATTCTCTTAGCACATGCCCACATATCTATTTAAATATAACAAAATATAAAATGTTATTTAAAAAAAATAAAATTCCACATAAAATTCCTAAAACACTGTACCTGGTGGGGTTATGGACATTACACTACCCAAGGTACACTAAAATGATTATGTCTTTTTACTCAAGCTACTCCCACTACGTACTCTAATTTTTAGTTATTTATTTTATTAAGTAGCCATCTGGTTTAATCTCTAATAAACTGCAATCATTTTGGTCCAGAGGAGGGCAAACAAAAAAAAATATAGCTAAGTTAACTTCAAGAAAGACAGTTGGATTAGTTCTCTAGATAAAAAAACAAAAATCATACTACTGTTCTTAATTTTGGACTTTGGATACCATTAATTTTTACATTATGACTTAGATTTGTTCCCACCACCATAGCACATTTATGTGACAGGATAGTGGGTGGGTCTTAACGCCCAGCTGTTACATGTATGCATCCATTGGGCTCCACTGTTGTGTGCTGAGAGTGCGTTGTCGTCGCCACACCCGGTCACTGTTTATGAATAAGAGCTCCTGATCATGTGACTCCTATGGAAGTCAATCACATTGGTCACATGGTCAGGAACTCCACGTCTCCATTGTTAAAGTGAAACTTTAGTCAGAAAGCTAAGTCCTGATAGATCATTTCAGGCTGGCCCCTTTTGGAGGTATAGCTATGAAAAACATTAAAAATAAGTTCTTATACTGTTTAAAACGCAATAATACCCTCACCCTGCTTTGACACGCTGTGCCAAAAATGTAGAGGCCAATTTTCTGACAGCTGAAAGATTTACTACTGCTCAGGACACTGGGTTTCAGCAAAATGTCAGCCTCCAGAAAGAAGAGACAGGGACAATGCTGGAGGCAATTTACAGCACACACTAATTTTGGTAGGATAAGTTTTAGTGTGGAATGTATGTTCCTTGCTAAAGAACATTATGTTTTGTCAAGTGGTTATGGTTAAAGTTCCACTTTAAGATCTGCTTAAAGGGCCGCTGGGAGACGTCAGCAAGGGAATACATTTCTGTTATTGGTTTTGCTATTGCTACTGATGGTACAAATTCCTTTCCTCCATATGTTGTCTTGTCCTTTCCACAGTCCATATGATAAATGGATCATTGGTCAGATCAGGGCATATTTATAAACATTTTTTTCTTCTATACTGAACAAGCCTAGTTTTTTCACCATTTCTTTGTAAATGAGAGTCCCCATCCCTTTTATTTGTTTGGTTGCTCACAATTTTGTATGGATGTAAACAGTAGTACATAACCTTTTAATAAAATTATACAAGCTGTAACAGACCACCACCGCTCTCAGATGTCAGTGTCTTTCAGTCAGGGCAGATGTCTCCATTGTTTTCACTGACTACTACGGTTCACTGTTTTTTGCTGTATGAGCTAGTTTTACCACCCTGGCTAGATACACATTGATTTTTGAGTTAGCACTTTTTGAACACAACTTCTCATTCTTGCCAAGTATACTAAAAAAACTACTAACTAAAGCAAAGGCAAACCTACTTTTTTCTTCAGCTTTAAAGTATAAATAAAGGCTTGGTTGTCCTGTTGACCATTAACATTGATAGTAAGAGTAAAAGAAAATCCAAAATTTTTGGGTTGTCCCCAGAAAAGTACTAGAGGAGAAATCTTGCAATGGGGACACTAGTTCTGGTGGGCTGGGGGTCCCCAAGGAATTCCCTTAATTTGCAGGGATTTCCTCTCACTTCCTGTATGGCTATGGGACAGGAAGTGAAGGGAAATCTCTGCAATGGGACATAGATGGTGAATAAAAAATCTGACAGGGGTTATAACCCTGCCTTGCTCCATCCTAAAAAAAAAAAAAAAAAAGTTTTGCCTAAAATTCTAAATCCACATAAAGCTGTAACTTTGGCCCAAAGAAAAATGTTCTAAATTTCTGCCTAAGAACGCTAAAAGTTAGTACTGAATGGTGAAGCCCGAGTAAACTTTTAGGTTAAATCAGCTAACCAAATTTCAGGTGGATCTAAACTAAAGGTGCCCAAATTCTTACAGTTCATGTTCTTCAGAAAGCTGCATGCTGCAGAGAAGGGCCCTTTCTCTCTGTGGGGAACCAGTGGTCTCTCCATAGAGTTTCTACTCATCTCCTGCTGAGCCAAAGCTAGAGCTCTCCAATCAAAACTATTGATTGGAGGTCTCTAGCTCTGATTTAGTAGGTGGTGTGTCTGACCTAGTTTTCATATACTTGGAAAGTATTAAAGTGGTTCTAAAGGCAGAAGGATTTTTATCTTAATGCATTCTATGCATTAAGATAAAAAACCTTCTGTGTGCAGCAGCCCCCCTCAACTCCAATACTTACCTGAACCCCATCTCAATCCAACGATGTTGCACGAGAGCTACAAAGTCCAGGGACTCTCCCTCCTCATTAGCTGAGACAACAGCGGACACCATTGGCTCCCGCTGCTGTCAATAAAAGTCAGTGAGCCAATGAGGAGAGAGAGGGATGGGGCCAAGCCTCTGCT
Organism: Aquarana catesbeiana; assembly: GCF_042186555.1. Taxonomy (NCBI): domain Eukaryota; kingdom Metazoa; phylum Chordata; class Amphibia; order Anura; family Ranidae; genus Aquarana; species Aquarana catesbeiana. The sequence continues at coordinate 107,724,209 of NC_133328.1, forward strand.
CTGTGTCTGAATGGACACACAGAGCAATGGCTCAGCTCAGGTACCCCATAGCAAGCTGCTTGCTGCGGGGGCACTTAGCAGTAGGGAAGGGCCAGGATTACCGTTGAGGGACCCAAGAAGAGGAGGATCTGGGCTGCTCTGTGCAAAACCACTGCACAGAGCAGGAAAGTATAACATGTTTGTTATTTTAAAAAAAACATGGCTTTAATGTCACTTCAAGCTGAATTAAAATTGAAGCTCAATTAAATTTAAACACTACATTTATTGATTGATTTGCCAATTTTTTTGCCAAATTTTTAGGCAGGACTTAAGAAGGTTTTTAATTCTTTAACAACGTAGTGAGTCACAATATTTTGGGATTTCTTAGAAGTTTATCTTTGCTTTAATTAGCAAAATCATAATTTTTTTGTGCTATGTTGAAAAATAGGATGTACCCCTTACTTTAAATTGTCAACATTTTAGGATTTTATAATGATATTTATAGTTTCCAATGGATATAGTTGGCCTAGGAATAGGCATAAAAAATAATTCTTCTAAAGCAGACCTGTTTTATGCACAGCAAGAGCACAGTGATCGTAAAGACGATTTAAATAAAGCAAAAAAAACCATTTGGTTTTTAAATACAATCACCAATTGTTGAGCATACAGCAGCAGTAATGGGGTCATTTGCACATTTTTTATGTTCCTGAAAAAATGGATAATGACAATTTGAACTACATACTGGCTTCTTACATCTCTGGAAGTATCTGGAGGCAAGGTCTTCCTGCCAAAAGTTCTATGGTTTCCCACAGTGACAGCCATTACAAAGCCATTAGAAAGTGATGGTGTGATACTTCCCCAAATGATTTTCTTTCGCTGACAAATTTAATATATGAGAAGCCCAACTGGAAGAAAGTCACTTTGTTGTGGTCTTGTGGGAGATGAGGGAGACATGACACAAGCTGGAGTCTCAGTAGTTTGCATTAGAGATAATATATGTATTTGTGGTGGAGATCTCTCAATCATCATCACCTCAGCATAAAATTGTGTGTAATTCACTTTTTGCCTAGAGCAAGAGTGAATGACTAGTTCCCAAAACCACTGCTTTATCATGTCCAAAAATTGAGCATTCTCCTCGTGTGACAGCTGAGAGCGATGGCCATTCAACTCAATGGTGAGCTGGTAACAGGGAGGAGCTCAAATTGCACTCAACCTTTAAACAAAGTGTGGCCTGTCAAAACAATGCGTGACCTTACCCAAAGGCCGACTGGAGCTATGCGTAAACACAGGTTCAGTGAGCTTGGGCAAAAGATATGACCTTTAGTAAAAATACCCCTCCCTTGAGGACGCAATCAGTGGAAATAAAAATATTTATTGTGGGAGCAGTGGGGCATGCTCTAACTGGTCTTTGGATTTCTATATAGATCAAATGGCCACTATTGAATCTAGTTATTAGAGAAGCGTGGTGGCTGCACCTGTTGACTTTTTCTTCTGAAAATGCTCATTGCCTAGCTGTCATGCTGGCTCTCTTGCCTCTCTTCTTTTAGTCACTGACCAAGAACAAGTATGCAGATAAGGTCTTCTGACTTTGCCCTGACATTCCTGATCTTCATGCTTGTTGTAGGTCAGTGACTCTAAGGGCCCGTTGGGACTATAAGGTGCATTGGGATTGCACTGGGCACCCTTGCTCAGCACAGTCTTAACACAAGACAAGGCAAAAAGCCTTGTTCCCTATCAGGCAAGTTCACACCACTATGTTGTGATGGTGTGTGCTGAAAAAAAGTACAAAACACAGTACTTTTTTTCAGTGCAGCATATTAAAGCTAGTAGATCAACAAAACAGCCAGGCATCTAGCTTATTAAAAGCAAGTCAGCAATGGCAGCTGCAGTATTTCTCTTGTGAAATGTTTATTTTGAACCTGAACTCCAGGCAGAGATATAAAAAGAAACACCAGTTAGGGGTCTATGTATTCATTAAAAACTAAATGTTTTAATGTCAGCCTCCTCCAATCCCTTGCATAAGAGTACCTAGGAGAGGAAGAGGCAGTACTAGGTACCGGTAATTTTCTGCTGCAGTACCAATGAGCTGAGGGAATATTGTGATAGGAGGAGAAAGTAAAGTAAGCAGATAAATGAACTCCTTCATAGTCAAATTAACAAATTAGGGGTCAGTTGTTGACCAAACTTTATTGCTGTTTCAGTAGAGGTTAAAGATCTGGCAAAGTTGCCTGGACCACAAGGTTGATGGTACAGGATTACAGTTCCCATTACTGCATGCAATTTAGTAATCCTGTGCACTGCAAGGTTTAGAAGACGAAAGGCCAGTAAAATCAGACAATCAGGCTCTACTGTAGTGCTTTCAGTCAGACACTGGAAGCTTGCTGCCAGTAGGACAGAGAGCATTGAGCAGATTGTCCTCAACAGTGTGGTGATGCAGCTTCAGTGCCTCATCAGCATGCAGAGAATGAATGAATGACCACACTGTATTGCTTAACTGCAATGTAAAAATGTGGGGTCACCAACCTGGATATGCTGTGTAGGAGGAGTAAGTAGACAAAAGGAGTTTGCTAAATACATTTATGTTGTAAAGCTTTGAGTAAACTGTCGGCACTATAAAAATCCTGTATAATAATAATATTATTAATAATAATAATAAATACATGTAATACATATTTACATTGTTACATAGTTAATCTGATTTAAAAAAAGACACTCTAGTGTCAAATAATAATAATAATAATAGCTTTTTTTCAACATTTTTATTTGTGAACTTAAATATCTAACAGGATATAGGAAAACTCAGTTTCTTGAAAATATATAAATGTAAGTTCACAGCTTAGTTATCAATCAATGGAAGGGAAAGGGTAGAAAATGAGAAAGAGAAAAAGTATATGACTTTAAAGCTAATGAATAGCATGCGTCTTCCCAATCACTTGTTTTGTGACCGAGTTTTGTCAAACGTAGAAAAGAGCACATTTGATTGATAAATGCTTCTCCGCCCTACCCCCTTGAGTTCGTGACCTCCAAGCCATAATTTACAATACATGGTAGGCAAAGGTTTTCAGAGTTTTAGTAGACAGATCATTGTTGGTGTTCAAGGGGCTGACATAAATGCAGTTTTCATTAAAAGTGAAAACACTCTACATCTGTCAAGGCTAGCAAGCAGCCCCTTGTATAGGACTACAAACTCTTATAAACAATGTTGCTGACTTTTTTTTTGCAAAGTTATTTATTTTATAATAAAATACAACTTATTTAATGGAATACATCTGCAAGTGAAAAGCAGTATTTAGGTAGACCTGAAAAGGATAGATCACAAATGTCCAGGACTTGTAAGTTATGTGGGTTTATTTGATGTGTGCAGAGGAAAGGCAAGCAGTAACTTCTAGTAGCCATTTAGAAATCAACTGATCAAGGATCATAGATGTTGTCTGAAAGTTTATTCATGATCCAGTTGCTGTAAATGCATTTTCTGTATGTGCAAAAAAAATGATAGTCCATCTAACACTCCCTTTCCCTCAGACAATGCTGCTGTCCAAAGGTGCTTCTTGTGCTCATTCATTAAGAGTGGGGCAATCTAATACAGGAGGTGTGTTACTGGCCAGGTCACCAGATGCAAACAGAGAGAAAAAAGCCTTAAAAAAAGAAAACAAATGCAGCCACCACATCTAAGGATTGGTAAGCTGCAATATATGACATTGTTGGTTTTGGGTTTAATACTACTTTAAGGCTGTACGTGGTGTTAAAGAAAAGTATGAACTATAACTTAGCAACAGTGTATACTAGGTTCACCCTTACCTAAAAGCACCTCAGATAGTTGGCCAAACCCCAACAGCGGGATTTGGAATTGATTTATTTCTTTTACAATTATCTTGGCTAACATACATGAGCAGCATCCCAATCTGATTCATTTCACTCTTAAAGGCTTTTTTCAGGTAGCTTTAGTAGCAGCACATCATTTTGAACATGCAGGTGACTGGTGAATAGAAACTGGCCCATAGTTTGGTGGGCTGTCCCTGTTCTTACTAATGCAAAACTGTCCAATTTATATCAAACTCTTATTATGAATAAAGAGACCGCAGATGAAACAACAGTGTGAAAATTGCCAACAGCAGGACATTTTTACTAAGGGAGAATTAGCCAAAATGTGCTAGAGACAAAGGTATGTGTTTTACTACATGAATTAGGGACTGCAGATAATACAACAGTGTAAAATTGGCCAGCAGAAGGACAACTTTAATTAGCAAGGTTAGGCCCAAATTTACTAGGGACAAAAAGCCTATTACTGCAAGAATTATAATACTGCAGAGGATACAGCAGTGTACATGAACAACATAAAATTAAAAACAAAAAAACCCAAATATCACCCCTGAAACCAAAGCCAACCTGCAGCATAAACAGCAGTTTAACCTAAAATAAAGATTTTGGCAACATAAAAAAAACAGCAATATCTTCCCAAAATAAATAAAAAGACCCTGAAGCAAAAACCTGTTTTTTAAGACCCCTTTCACACTGATGGCGTTTTTCAGGTGCTAAAGGGCTAAAAGGGCTAAAACTAGCGGCGCTTTACCGTTAATGCGGCCCACTGGCAGTGTGAAAGGGCTCTAAAGGGAACCCTTGCAGCAAAAAAAAAAAAACATGGATCTATGGATGGGATAGTAACTGGAAGTTACCACTGGCCTCAAATCAACTACAAAATAAAATGAAAAACAAAAAAAAATCTCCAGATGAAAAGAACAAAAATAAATAAATAAATAAATAATAAAGAAGGCAGCAAAAGGGTTGAGTATCCAAAGATCTAGCAATACGTTTTGCTTGCCATAGTTCAAGGCCATGTATTGCATTGTGGTTTAAAAAAAATTCTTCTCCGTAAATCTGAGTACAAATTCCCCAGGACCGTATATCTGTTTGAGTATATCTCAAACACCCAGGATTCACATCAAACCCACAGTATCTGTGAACCCAAATATCTTTCCTATACCTACAACATTCCTGCTGACATCACTCTGTACAATATCATACTAGGTATCACACATAATATGGATAATGCAAAATGTGATTGTAAAGGTTCATTTAAAAAAAAAAAAACAAACATGTTATACTTACCTGCTCTGTGCAAGGGTTTTGCACAGAGCAGTTCCGATCCTAGAAGGTATTAGGGTGAAAAACCTTGAGACTTTACAACTCCTTTTAATATTTAAAGTGCTTGTAAAGGCTTATTATGTTTTACTCTAATGAATTCTCTGCATTAAGGTAAAAAAACTTCCATTGTCAGCTCCCCCCAGGCCCGCCCCCCCCCCCCAAATACTTACCTGAGCCCGATCTCGATTCATCGCTGTGCCCAATTGGCTCCTGACGTTGTCAATTAAATCCTGTGAGGAGGGGGGGCTGGGCCCAGCAGTGCTGTGTGTGCCAGTAGATGCATGCAGCCTAGCTCAGGATTGAGCCTGCACGAATGCCCCTATAGCAAGTGGAGAAGTGGAGTGAGCCAGTGGGGGACCCCAGACCAGGAGGTTTGGGGCCACCCTTTGCAAATCAATTGCACAGAGCAGGTGTGTATGCCATGTTTAAAAAAAAAAACAACAGCTTTACAATCACTTTAAATATCAAGTTATTTATTTAAAATCCTGCTAATATATCACTCCTAAATTTGGTGGAACCTATTAGGGATAAACAGATAATTTTTTTAAATTACTTTTTTATCTAAATTTTTTCCTTTAAATTTTTGCTTTACCCGCTTTGCATTGTTGTTTTAATTTAACAGACAGTAACTACCTTTTCAGCAGCTTCCAGCAAGCTAAAGGTATCTTGACTCTTAAATGTGGTGAAAAGTTTGGTAAATAATGTTTTAAAATTAATAGGGAAACTTTATTTGATCTATAATATATAAATTTTATCTTAAAGACTTGCAGGAAACAAAAATGTGAAAATATTTTTCAGATATAATAACTCTTAAAATTTTACTTTTAACGTGTGGCATGTCATAATACAGCTGTATCAGGACAAATAATAGTATTTTAGTAAGAAAAACAATTTTCATTTGGTAATTGTAGTCTTTTAAATGTAAAATTCAATGAATACCCGTAGTGGTCAGGAAAAAATGTACTAATGTCAATCTCTAGGGAAATAATAACTCACAAGATCATAACTAATTAGAGTAGTAAATAAGGGAAATACTTTGGAAAACCTTACCAAACCTTAGAAATTTAACAAACTTTAATCAGTTTAGTTGGTAATAACTACAAAGAAACGTTTTACTCTAATGTATAGGCTTTTAAAAGTGTTTTGGGCACGAATAAAATTAATATTTTTTGTATTTCTATAAAATTTCATGGATAGTATGTTTTTATTACACTCATGAAAAGTGTTTGTGGCATCAAGAAGATTTTTGTGCTGTGTTTGGGATGTACATGACTTTCCTTAAACATGTTTCTCTCATGCCTCAATTAATGAAAGTGGATCTGTGATTAGTCCAATGCAGGGGCAGAGAAAAAGGCACCCTTGAATCAAAATGGGGGGGGGGGGACCTGACTGTGCTTTATTGTCTTACAATGCAGCAGTTTATAGCTGAAACCTGCTTACCGCCCTGCACTGCAAACCATGGGAACTGCAGTCAGGTGGAAAGTTATTCCCCTCTTTTTCTTTGGATGAGAAGTAGCTTTAAGTATCATAAGGACAATCTAAAGCTTCTAAAGCTCACCCTAGTAACTGAGACATTTCGGATAATCTTTAGGGGTCTTTCTGCATCAGCTTCTTCTTCCTTTTTTTTTTTGCATTAAGAAGTAAGTTAATGATGAGCTCCCTCTTTTTTTCCACCCTTGTAAGCCAAAAGCGCCTGTTTAAGTTAAGTACCACCTCCCTTTAGCTCTTGGGAAAGCACTCAAGAGGGATTTACTTGGCTCTGTGTGCATGACACATAATGAAAACAATTTTACGCTGTGGAGGGAAGTATTGGCCAATTACTGATGTGACGGCCACCTGCAGAAGCGAGCCCATAGCAGCAGCATTGGCTGTTCATGAATATTTTATGGTGTGATGTTATTTTGAATGGCTGGGGCAGGTGAAGAGGGCCAGGGTGTAATAAGTAACTCTGCTGGAGACTGTGTAGCAGTACTGTTTCTCTGCAGCAGTCCATAGTGTAACACCAAGGAGAATGGTGACCCTGCCTGGGGTGTGAGCAAGGCCAGCTGAAGCTGAGGAGAGATGATGTGACAAGTCGTGGTGGGCACTTTTTGAAATCTCTTGTCTGCAGATTTCACACACAATGTCCATCTTGAAAAGCCTCTGCATCCATCTTGTCTGCTTTAATTTGATAAACTGAGTGTGAATAAGGATTAAATGAGAACTTTGCAAAGGGCCCAACTTGTCCTTATTCCTTAATCCAGTTAACATATAAGTAAACGGGTGAAGAAAGATAAAATTAAGCAATTATTTTTAGTCAGAATTCTTAAAACAATGAGTTCTATGTATTGCCTATGGGCTCAGCACAAGATGGCTTCCAGGGACATTTACTACTACACAGAGGAGAACTGAAATAATAAATAACCTATATCTTTGTGTGGCGCGCTCGTGTTGCTTCACAGCAGGAAGTTGTAAGGCACACGCACCAGAGCAGGCTTCATGGAAACCCATTGTTCCGTAGACCTCGAGACATAGTCCACCTGTTTCATGACTAATTATATAATTCAAAATAGTTACAATGTCTGTGCTACCTAGTTCATTGTAGCTGTGGGCATATCCAAAAGTCAGGAGATGTAACATTCAACTGGTTGTTTTGTTCTGTTATTTTATGTAATTTTACCAAGGAATTGATTACATATTCTGGTATCCTACCAGGTTATATATTGTTCTATTGGCATGCTGTGCAAATATAGCTATTACACAGAAATGTGAACCCTTATCTTGTAGAACAATACATTAAGTTTAAAATATATATATACATATACATATATATATATATATATATATATATATATATATATATATATATATATATATATTTTTTTTTTTTATATAAATTATTACTTTTTTCTATAAGTGATCACATAATTGCTGTTCTTAGTTGCATAATTATCTTAGAGAGGTGAGGGCGGAGAAACAGCAGTACACTGATTTTTCCGGTAAATTGGCTGTGCAGGGTGGGCATGTCAGCACAAGTCTGATCATTGGAGAATCTACAGACTATGCTCCCAGCACAGCCAGAAAACGAACCCTACTGAGATGGATTTGCTCTCATGCCTAGCCTAGTCAGTTTGAAATAGGAAAGCAGGGGGACTGGCAGGATTATCTGGTATTTAGCACAAAGATAGCAATACAAAGAGAACAGGACACTTTTTTAACACAAGTACATGGTACAACAAACACATATCAGGAATATGAAATGTTGGGGTAACATATTCTATAACCTTGTATTTCAAGAGGAAAAACAAAAATCTATTTTTCGGGATGTTTGGCATCATGCTGCACTGTATTCCATTTTCTTATGCAAATCATTTTTTGTAAATCAGTTGCAAAGTTCCTATTCTAGAGGTCCTTTCAGTAACAACACTTCTTGATTCAGGTTAACAGTGCTTAGCCCCTGCTTTTTAATTTGCAGCAACATTGTCAGCCTGCTGTGTGAGCTTCTTTAGTTGGCCATTGGGTTGCCTATCTGGTCTGCAGGAGGCATGCACAAATATGATGTGAAGCTGAATGACCCCCTGAGGGAGCACACATGGCAGGCTGACAATGTTTCTGCTAATTGTAAGGTAGGGTCCTCCTACCTAACCAGCCTAACCCATAAAAAAAAAAGATCTGTATACTTGGCTATTTTCAATCCACTCTGGTCCAGTCATTTGATCCTACAGCTCCAGCTCCCCTGTGTCAGTGACCAGCTGTTGCAGGGGAGAGGAGGGAGCCACAACTATGGCTGAGCCATGGGAGCCTATGGGTGATGTTGCTCCAAGAATTCACAGCAATGGTTGAGTGCTTGGGGGATGAAGAGTTCATGGAAATAAGGAGCCAGCAGCACAAGGTACACATTCAATTTTTTATTTTGACTAAACGTAGGCTTTAAGAAAACTGTGTACAGTGAAGCATGATGTGAACATACTGAAAAATAGGCTTACTTACACTTTAATAGTATAAACATTAATACTATATGCACATTGAGGTATCTTCTGCTAAAAGTTTTTTTTTTTTTGATAGAGGACACAGGCTTACACGCACTGTTATAGCAAACTTAAAGTGGAACTTTAGTCAGAAAATGAAGTCCTGCTAGATCACTTCAGTCTGGCCCCTTTTCAGTGGCATCGGGAGGGGGGAGGCTGATGGGGTCTGGAGCCCTGAGTGTGCCTCCAAAAACCCCCAGGTCTCAATAGTCCTAAATTCATTATTAGCCCCGAGCCATTTCTACAGGCAACAGGGAACGATCTCCCGCTTATCCAGCGTGGCCAAGTGACGTACAAAAAGTCTGCTTTCGGGACCTGGCTCCTATGATGGACGTTCCACTGGCCAAAGTCGAGACCGCGGGACATGTGACATCCATCATAGGCGCCGCCGAGTCCAGGAGGAGGCGGGAATGACACTGTGGCCCGTGCTGGGCACTGGGAGATCCCCGCTCGCTCTGTGTAAATGGGCGGGCAGCAGAGCGGCTCTCCTATCCTGGCTCTCTCATCCACCCTGGCTCTCTCTTCCTGGTGCGTGCAGCCTGCTGTGGTATGGTCGGAATGAGATGGGCTACACTACACAGGTAAGGCTGTAGGTGTCAGGGGGATCAATGTAGGTGTCAGGTGGATCAATGTAGGTGTAAGGGGGATCAATGTAGGTGTCAGGGGGATCAATGTATGCCTCAGGGGGATCAGTGTATGTGTCAAGGGGATCAATGTAGGTGTCAGGAGGGTCAATGTATGTGTCGGGGGGGTCAGCGTATGTGTCAGGGGGATCAATGTATGCCTCAGGGGGATCAGTGTATGTGTCAGGGGATCAATGTAGGTGTAATGGGGATCAATGTAGGTGTCAGGGGGATCAATGTATGGGTCAGGGGGATCAGTGTATGTGTCAGGGGGATCAATGTATGTGTCAGGGGGATCAATGTAGGTGTCAGGAGGGTCAATGTATGTGTCGGGGGGTCAGTGTATGTGTCGGGGATCAGTGTTTGTGTCAGGGGGATCAATGTAGGTGTAATGGGGATCAATGTAGGTGTCAGGGGGATCAATGTATGGGTCAGGGGGATCAGTGTATGTGTCAGGAGGATCAATGTATGGGTCAGGGGGATCAGTGTATGTGTCAGGGGGATCAATGTAGGTGTCAGGAGGGTCAATGTATGTGTCAAGGGGATCAATGTAGGTGTAATGGGGATCAATGTAGGTGTCAGGGGGATCAATGTATGGGTCAGGGGGATCAATGTAGGTGCCAGGGGGATCAATGTATGGGTCAGGGGGATCAGTGTATGTGTCAGGGGGATCAATGTAGGTGTCAGGAGGACCAATGTATGTGTCAGGGGGGTCAGTGTATGTGTCGGGGATCAGTGTATGTGTCAGGGGGATCAATGTAGGTGTCAGAGGGATCAATGTATGTGTCGGGGGATCAGTGTATGTGTCAGGGGGATCAATGTAGGTGTCAGGGGGGTCAGTGTAGGGGTCTGGTAAGTCAGTTTAGTGGTCAGCATGGATGGGCACTGATGAGCCAGGCAGCAACCTGCAAGTGAGCCTAACCCCCGCCCCCCACCAAGCAGTCAATCTTTTTCACACCTAGCAATGCCCCTGTCCCTTTTGCAGGTATAACTATGTAATACATTAAAAATAAGAACCTATACTGTTTAAAATCCAGTAATACACTGTCTCACCTTGCTTTGCACATGCTTGGTTGCTCTCTATTTTAGGCACTGTGTCAATCTGCTAACAACCTAAAGATTTACTGATGCTCAGGGGCTCTGGGCTTCAGCAAAATGGAAGTCTTCATTAAGAAGAAAATGAAACAATGTTGGAGGTAATTTACAGCACACATTCATTTTGGTAGCAAAACTATTAATGTGGAATGTATGTTCCTTGCTTAAAAAAAAAAAAAAAAAAACATTTTTTATCAAGTTGTTTTGGGTAAAATTCAGTTTAAATCAAACCTGTCACGGAGGGCTGTCAGTTGCTGACCTCATTTTGAAAATGCCAATAACCTGGAATCCCACAATCCTATCAACTCTGATATGTAAATAAAAGTCACCTACTGTGGTCATTGACTGTGGCACACCCCTCCTGTCTAATGTTTTACTATTGTTAACTGATGCATTTGATCACAGTGATGCACCTGTAGGGGACCTGGATTGGACAGTTGTTTACACCAAGCTGGCCCAGCTCCCACCCGCTTCTTCTTAGATGAAATACCTGTAGTTTGGAGATACTCCGCCATATTGTGTGATACTTCTTAGCCTATCCATACAGAGGTCCCTCAAGTGTAGAACACTCCTATACTTCACAGAACTGTTGCAGCCATCTTCCGCAGATGTTACAGTCTCATAGTCAGATGTTTCATACTCAGGGTGTACCTTCCCCACACACAAAAGGAGACTCTCCATAGGCCCAGAGGCCGCTCTAAACCAAGCCATGGGAAACGCTAGGTGAGGAACAAGGGGGGGGGGACAAGGTTTCTCTTTCTCCCACCAAGGTGTCCCCACTCCCCATCTCAGGGGTTTAGCCCTGCAGAGGGCCCATTTTCTCTCTCTCCTCACAGCATTACATTTTGTAGGTCAGGGGTTTTCTGCCCCCATACCCCAAGTGCACAAGGCCCCACCCACAGCTGGAAAATAAAGGGCACTATCGCCACCCATTTCGTCACTACAGGAGAGGCAATAATTAAAGGGCATTAACTCCTGCCAAAAGGCCAATAGTTAGATAGTAAAAAAAAAACACAGGTCAATCCAGTCCAACCTGTGTGTGCATGAGCATCAGTGTGTGTGTGTTTAATTATTTTTATATATATCTCTGTATGTTGTGTTCGTCGAGGAAGACATCTAGTAGTTTTCTTGAATTTGTCAATGGTCCTAGCTGATACCACTACTTTGAAAGTAGTAAACTGCTTGAGACAGGATCAGATGTTTCCAAACCAGTGACCACAGAAAGTGATTGTTACTTACTTTTAAGAGCTCCTAAAATTTTGGTACGTCTCAATGCAAATCTCAGGAGGTCAGAGGTGACATTCAGATTTTTAAAGGTGTTTGCCAAGTGGGATATGAATATTTTCAGTGTTTTTTGCATGACAGTTGCACTTTAAAAATATTATATATACTTTTACTTTATTTATTGTAAGCATCTCACCCTTGTTACTGTGGGAAATGAATATTAATTGTTTATATATATCAGGATTCTAATATTTATTCATTAGGTCAATTTCAGTTTCTTGTTCTATACATGAATAGGGATAGTTTGGCTACATTTCTAAACCTGTTAGATAAAATAAAAGTGAAACAGTTAGTTTTATACAACAGACTGCTGTCAGGGTGAAGCAGAATCCTTATTAAGCATATGCAGTGTTGCATGGCTAAGCCTATTATCCTCTGCTACAGCTTCAAGTCCTTTGAAAACCAGCCACACATTCCAAATGGCTATCATGCTATCCAGAGATTTAGAATTCACATAACTGAAGTGTTTTTTAACACCAAATATGTTAGCGTGTTTAGTATCCAGAGCCAGCATTTCATTTTAAAAATAATAATGTATGCATTATATGCTTCCGTGCAAACACAGCTCTTGGATGTGTAGCAAGAACTTCAAAGTTTAGTAGCCATTCAATTTACTAGTATGCACATATTTAAAAGCATTTGTACTACAGATATGCTAAGGGAAAAAAATCAATCAAATTGAAATTTTCGTTTCTGCAGTGCATTATTGAAAATTAAACAAAAACTTTGGCTGTATTGGACTGTTCCTCAATCATTTCCATTATTAAGCAGCTAAAATATTGCTTTTCATAATATAATAGGTAGATATTTAATAGCATTTAAATAATAATATTAAATGAATACTATTTAATTATCAATTAAATTAAGTATTATTAACAACTACAAAATACATTTTATAAAATGTACATATTGATTGATAATGATAAAAGTTGCAGTTTGGTTCTTCTGTTTTATTTTGGGTGCGTTTAGTTAAAATTGTAATAGAATAATTTTAATAAACATATACTGTTGGCCGGTGCCTAACGTAAAATGTATTTGTGCTATGGATGGTGTTCTGTAACGTTAATGCCCCGTACACATGGTCGGACTTTGTTCGGACATTCCGACAACAAAATCCTAGGATTTTTTCCGACGGATGTTGGCTCAAACTTGTCTTGCATACACAGGGTCACACAAAGTTGTCGGAAAATCCGATCGTTCTAAACGCGGTGACGTAAAACACGTACGTCGGGACTATAAACGGGGCAGTGGCCAATAGCTTTCATCTCTTTATTTATTCTGAGCATGCGTGGCACTTTGTCCGTCGGATTTGTGTACACACGATCGGAATTTCCGACAACGGAATTTGTTGTCGGAAAATTTTATATTCTGCTCTCAAACTTTGTATGTCAGAAAATCCGATGGAAAATGTGTGATGGAGCCTACACATGGTCGGAATTTCCGACAACAAGGTCCTATCACACATGTTCCGTCGGGGCATAAGTCTAGCTGGCACTGTGAGTAGTATACAAGACACCAGGAATGTGTCCTGGTCAGCAGGTACATTTCCCCAATATTTGGTGGTTCTCACCCATGCAGGGTGAGGTGTTCCAGGGAAGTTTGGCTAGAGAGAGGACTGATTTCCAGTGCCCTCTGATTTGATAGGTCTGTATTAAGGAGGCGGATATTTGGAGATATTTGGGTGGGAAGAACCTCCAACCCCAGACTACCAGGACTCTGGTCCCAAAGAGGTTAAGCCCTAGGCATGGGAGGCTTGAAAGGTAGCAGAGGGAAATCAGCACCTGTGTCAGGGAAGTAGAGTGGAGAGAGAGGCTCTCAAGCTGTGAGTAACGCTTGAGCTCTAGGACAAGCTGAGACTCTGGTTGCTGACCCCCTTGTGGCCTGTCTGGCACCTTTGCCATGGAGGAGCCCTAACCCCAGTATGGGACCAAGTGATTGGCGGTGAGCCTGCTGTATAGTGTTATTGTACCAGGACATCGGACTATTAACTTGTTTTGGCTGAAGTAAGCTATTCTTGTTTATCCATTTTTCAAATAAACAAACTGGTTGCTTTTACCAAACCAGCTGGCTGTCATACCTCAGGTCACAGCAGTTAAGACTTATTTTACACCTAGTCATTCTTTCTCTATGTCTGTGCCAGTTCCCCTTTGGGAAGATATAACTACAAGGGAAGAGCAGCAAAAGAAAGAAATGCTGCTCCAGACAAGAGTTCCTTGAGACACACGCCCTCATAAGGCACACAGGTGCAGGCTCTGCAATGGATCAAAGAGCAAGTAAAAATCCTGGACAGCCGCACACTGATACGACACCTTTATTCGTGAATTAAAATCCAAAACAGTTAGTCCATGCTATGCAGAGGTAGCGGCAAAACTTACGAACCGTGAGATGGTGCTTAATCATAGCTAATATGGCATGGTTTGACTGTGCATATAAATGGGGGTGGGTGGCCAATCAAAATGAATTTGCATTGAAGCCGTCCCCCCTGCACAATTAAAGCAAAATTAGGAACACATGGGGGAGAACCCGGAAACAGGTGCAGGTATGTGAAATCCCATCAAGGAAATGTTCATAATCTGCATCTCCCTCAGAGGACATCCCACCAAAGACATCAAAAGTCATAAATGAATCATGTTGTCATAACAAAATAAATATATAGATGAAAACCTAAACCAATATCAGGTCACATCACATAGAATAAAATTGAACTAATGATTACATCTATTTCAACATACTATAAAATGATTGATATGCAAATCTTAAATCGGTTGATATATAGGTCATGAACCATAAATAAAATCAAAATTTATGATTTAAAATAGTTATTTGGAAAGATAATCGGTTGTCAATAGGGCATTCAACATTGCTGACAAGACCCCTCGGTGTAAATTATTGTTAGACAAACCCTCATCAAGGAACAAACTTAAAAATGAGAGGTCTGGTCAGTCCAATTGTATCCCTATTTTTTTGACACCACACAGTGTAGAATTTAATAAAATCAAGAAAGTTATTGTGGAATATCTCCCTGTACTATACAGTGATCCAATATATTCTCAAATACTCTCCAATGGGATTCGAACGGTCACTAGGAGGGCACCCTCACTTGGTAGATGGTTATCACCCAGTCTTTATACAAGCACAACAGCACCCACGCATTGGCTACAATTTAAGGGCACATTTAAATGCGGGATCAGTAGCTGTGCATATTGTCCTTTCATCAAAAAGGGTGATACAGTTCTTTCAACCACCACAGGAAAGTCTCATAAAATCTCGTCCTTCATCAATAGTAATACGCGCTTTCTAGTGTAAGTGATTACATGCACATTATGCTGCATTCAATATGTTGGAAGGACGACACGTAGATTAAGAGATCGTCTCTACGATCACCACTACGATATAGAGAAAAACCATTCCACTAATGTGGCTCCTCATTGGAACAACCATCACCACAAAGATCTATCCAGTCTAGTCATCCAAGCTATGGAAAAAATAGTAAAGCCACCTAGAGGTGGCAATAAATTCATAATTCTGTGTAAACAAGAAGTTTACTGAATCTTCAGTTTAAATACTAGAAAACCAGCTGGCCTCAACTTTGAGTGGGATGTGTCCCACTTTTATGAGTAAGACACATCCTTAGGGTCCCCTAATATGATCATAGGTTCTTTATCATGGTCATCAATGCGTTTTGATGATATAAAAATACGTCATGTTATATGATTATCGCTCCTTAAAATTTAAATTTATATTGATATTCTTGTTCCTTTTTAGACTGTTCTAGTTCTCCCCTCACTTAAATTTAAATATAAATATTCATATTCATAATATATATCATTAGTTATTAACTGATATAATTGACATAAATGTTGTGAATTACAGTATTAGTAGTTAATTATTAATTGATAGGATTCACAGGATTAACAATATTATGAATTTTTCTGCCGATCGATTCATTCTTCATCCTCTTTCATATTTTAATGTAAATCAGTATACCTATTAAGCAAATTATACACAATATTATACATCCATACCCTCTATGAGATTATTATTTTTCCTTCATTATTTTTCCTTATTTTTCATTTTTCATTGTTCTTTTCTCTTGTTATATCTATTAAGGGTCCGCCTCATGTCTATACGTTTATTGATCGGAAGTCACTTTTCTTTTTTGCCCCGCCCTTAATAAGCATTGGGGTTTATGTGTTTTATATAGTACATATATAGTACAGTTATAGCAATTCTCCATATCGTTTATTATGGATGTGTTACTGGAACAAATACATCTTTCCAAATAACTATTTTAAATCATAAATTTTGATTTTATTTATGGTTCATGACCTATATATCAACCGATTTAAGATTTGCATATCAGTCGTTTTATATTATGTTGAAATACATGTAATCATTAGTTCAATATTATTCTAAGTGATGTGACACGATATTGGTTTAGATTTTCATCTATATATTTATTTTGTCATGACAACATGATTCACTTATGACTTTTGATATCTCAGTTGGGATGTCCTCTGAGGGAGATGTAAATTGTGAACATTTCATTGATGGGATTTCACATACCTGCACCTGCTTCTGGGTTCTCCACCATGTGTCCCTTATTTTGCTTTGACTGTGCAAGGGGGGGGGGGGCGGCTTCAATGAAAATTCATTTTGATTGGCCACCCACCCCTATTTATATGCACAGTCAAACCATGCCATATTAGCTATGATTAAGCACCAACTCATGGTGTGAAACGCGTAAGCTTTTTACCTCCTACCTCTGCATAGCATGGACTAACTGTTTTGGATTTTGATTCACAAATAAAGGTGTTGTATCGGTGTGCGGCCATCCAGGATTTTTCTTGCTCAGGGGAAGAGCAGCCTCGTGGTCGCTGTCCAGGATGGGAATGGTCAAGAGAGAACCTGTCATCTCAATGTACTCTATTCGGTCTGCATCACACCCTTCAGCAGGACCTGTTCTCAGGTTCTAGGTACATGCATTGATGTATGGAAAAGACTTTACATTTAGTAAGGTATGGATAGCACCACATGAGAGGGTAGAGAAGGAATGCATGAAGGTAAAAAACCTTCTGCCTTTAGAACCACTTTATTCTTTTAAATATATTTAAGTATACCATTGAACTTTGCAAATATGACCCAGTACATCTGCCTTTTCTTTCCCTAGGCTTTGAGAGCTGTCATCACAGCTCAAGCTAGCGTAAATATTGCTTTGTTTGGATTCAGCTAGTCTGCATGTTCACTGTGACTGCAGCCAGGGGGACTGAGAACAAGGAAGGCACATACCCGTTTGACTCAATAAGGTGGATTTACTAGAGGATTAGAAACTGTTCACTTTGTAAATTGAATGTTCACTTACTGAATAAGTTGAGGTTGTACTCACTTTAAATACTTAATCATGTGCAATACAATCCTCTTGGATCTGAGGTACCTACCCAATGCTGAAGGATATCAGCATGTTAGGGGTCATACATGATTACAGCTCTTCAGCCATGGGATACCAGCCCAAAAGCCTGGTATGTCAGTCTGGTATTTTAGGGGGAATTTAAAAAAAAACATGAAAAAGTCAGTGATTTAAATAGTGACAGATCACCGATGGATTGGGTCTTGTTACCAAATATCTGACAGGAAAGAGGGGGTCTGGTACAGGTTAAATATCTAATTTGCCAGATTTTTTCACCTACATCTTGTTGCTATATTAACTACTGGAGTTCTTACTGCTATGTCATCAAACACAACCATCATATCTATATGGCACTAGGCCTCTGTTATGAGGTTTGTTTCTACCATGGGACAGGATAGAATTTTTGTTTAGGTGTTGCCCTGTAGGGGAGGCACAGGGGTAAGATATTGACTTGTCCAATGGACAGTAATAGTTACTGCATAGTTACTTCTACTTCTACTCTAGAGGTTTTTTTTTTCAAAGTTTATGTCAACCAGAAAGAAAATGGGAATCTAGGAGGACTTTTGGCCCATAGTTAACAATCTTTAATCACATTAGTCAATAGGGGCAAAAATTACTTTTCTTTTCGCCAGAATCAACACGTCCCCATAGCCAGTATGTTTAAGTAAGGTCTTAGCATATAAAGCAGGCTTAAATTAGAACTAAATACAAAACTTTTTTTCATTTTTAGATAGAGTAAGGGAGGATTAGATCCCCTGACAGTTTTTTCTCCCATCTGTGTCCCATTGGGGTGATTTCTTTCTACTCCCTGTCCTATAGTCAATACACGTAGTGAGAAGAAAGCCCTCAAAAGTAAGGGAATCCCTGGTTGTCACCAGAACTAGTGCCCCCATTGGAAGATTTGGGATTTATTTAGAGAGGGTAAATCAGATGAGTTGATGGATGAGCGAGTTTGGGGTGGGGAAACTTGAATGACCTGCAAAGAGTCCTGACCTCAACCCAATAGAACACCTTTGGGATGAATTAGAGCAGAGACTGCGAGCCAGGCCTTCTTATCCAACATCAGTGCCTGACCTTACAAATGTGCTTTTGAAAGAGTGATAAAACATTCCCATAGACGCACTCCTAAACCTTGTGGACAGCCTTCCCAGAAGAGGTAAAGCTGTTATAGATGCAAAAGGTGGGCCAACTCAAGATTGAAGATTAAAGTTCATGTGAATGTAAAGGGAGGCACCCCAAAACTTTTGGTAATGTAGTGTAGGTTGTACCCAGTACAGGATCTTGGGAAAATCTCCCTAAAAGTGATTTTTTTTTTCCAAGTTAAATAGCGGAATGCTAGAACCTCTGTCAGCTTGGTTGTCCCCAGAACTGAAAATGGGGGAAATTTTTCTAACAAAGCCCCTGATAGCAGTTAAAGATGATAGGGGTTCTGACCTTTCCCCCATTCTATTCAAAGATAAAAAAAGGATTTGTTATAGGTACTCTTTAGGTTGTTATCATAGTGCAGACATATCTCTAAGGGTGTGTGTAGTTATTTTCTTGTCTCCTCTTCTTGTTAGGGCAGAAATGTCAGCTAGGTGTCAGGCTGTAAAGCTGGCCATAGATGGGTCATTATATTTTCACGTAAATGAGCTGGATGGAAGAATTCCCCGGCTGGGGCATTGGAGAGCGAGACTCTCTGCTGTCAGAATACACTGATCAGCGGCTGCAGCCACTGATCGACAAAAGTTTTCCAACTTGTCAGTTTAACAAAAGTTGATCTAACGATTGGCTTCTGTCGAACGAGGATGGACATGTGGTCTGTCTGAGTTCAGAGCATATTTACATAGTTACACAGTAAAAAAGACACAAATCCATTTCGTTCTACAAATAAAATAAATAAATAGAAAACCACCATATACTGTATATAGAATCCTATACCTAAAGTTACCTACAGTTTATCCAGAGAAGGGCACAAAGGTCCCTTTAAAGCAAGATCCAATTTACTCCAGCTATTTTCTTCCTGATCCCCATAAGGCAATTGAATCAACACTCTCTGGTGTTAATATCCAGTTATATTTTGTGAATTTAAGAATGCATCCAGCTTTTTTTTAAACAACCTACTGAGCTGGCCATAACTAGTTCTTGAGGGAGTCTATTCCACCTTTTCACAGCTGTTACTGTGAAGAATCCTTTCTGTATGAGGAGGTTAAATCTCTTTTTCTTCAGGTAAGGATGAAATCATGGATGAGATGTGCTTAGTGTTTGGGTGAAGTACCAAGTACCCCAGACAAGGGGCTGTTTAGGAATGCCTCTGGCAACATTGTAAGAAGAAACTGATGCTGTTTTGGTCCTTTTTCCTGCTGCCTGAGCTGAAAAGTTTCTTATAAATATTTATAACTTTAAAAAAATATTTAGTGTATAGAAAATGCCATATTTGTAAGTGCCAGTATGTTGAAATCTCAAAAACCTAACTGTTTGATTTAAGAGCATAGCAAAGGAATTTACATTTTCTAGCAAGTGCCTTGCAAATACACAAACAGACATATTTTTGCAAAGTGCCACTTTCTTCCTCTTATTTTTGCACTAGGCGCTCATAACATTATCATTTTGTGTATATTAAAGACCTGTAAAGAGCAAACATGCTGTAAATTTTATATATGTATAATTAGATTTTCAGCATTCGAGATGTTAAGCTGAGTACATAAACTGCATTATTCAAAAGCTGTCCCTCTTCTTGGAAATTACAGTTTGACAATTTTTATACAATATTCAGAAAATGTAATTATATTGCATCACTTAAAAAGGTGTGGGTGCTGAATGCCATCACATCAATGCTTCGGATATTGAAGTAAAAAAAATATAAAATTAAGGTTTGAACAGGAAATGGTATAAATGATGATTGACGCAAACAGTTTAGTTCTGAAACAGCATTGTCCTCCTATCCTATTTATGTGACTATTTAATACATTATGGACTGTGTATTACTGTGATGTTTCCTGAAATGTTTATTTTTTCTTAAGAATCTTACAGGCAATTCAAAGGCATGTAGTATCTACGAGGGTGAGAATTTTACCATATACTATATAATTTCTGTTCATCTTTTTTTTATCCCCAAACACACATTACCTACCAGGGGAGAACTGGGCAGGAGGGCATTTGCCCTCTGGGCCAGTAATACTAAGATACGCTGGGCTGGGGGCCTGAGTGGAGATACCTCAACATTCAGACATCGATTAGAGTGAGACCACAAGTCAGCGACACACAGGACTGTCGATAAAGTAGCACAGCCAGCTCTCATGTTTCGGCCCTATCCCCATCAGTTCAACAGGGGTCCTGGCACCTGACGAGCAGGAGGGCCAGCTGTACTGCCTTATTGCTGAGACAAATCCCCCTGTGGCTCCCCTACACAGCCCAGGTGGCTTCTCCCTCCCACTGGCCTTCATCTGCTGCAAAGGAAGACCACAGGGGGATCATTTCCAGGATCACTTCCACATTCTGCAGCTCCAATTCCCCTTTGTACCCACCCCTGCAGTGCTGCTGGCTTCTCCTCCTCTCCTTCCCTCTGGCTGCTGTGGGTCACAGGAGAATTTTGTTTAGGATGGAGAGCGAGGTGGACCAGTAACTATATCATATTTACAGGCCCCTTGTTTACCTGAATGAACACCACTACCGATCATCCCTGTGTTCATTCATAGCTGAAGCATAGTGAACATTGTTTACTAAGCTTCAGTTTCTGAATGAACAGGAAATCTCTGTACAGACTGCTTCCTGGTAATTCATCTTCAGTGCAGCTGAGGCTGCAAAGAAAGGGACTGGGGAATGTTTTCAATCCGTTTCTCTGTCTTAAAAGAGAGACATTAGAAGGCTACTGAGACCCCTGATATTCCACCAAAGCCCCCCAACAGTCCCCCAAAAATTGAACAAAAAACATTAAAAAAAATGAAGAGCTCGTTCACATGTGCTTTGCTCTCTGAAGAGTGTCCTGCATTTGGATTGCTCTTCACAGAGCATTTGATAGGAGGTGAGGAGGCAATCTATGACCTCTTCACTGCCTGCTTTAACCCCATGCTAACATGCTACAATCGCATGCATTGCATGAGGTTAAAGGGCTTTTGCAGTGCAGCACCATGCATTTGAATGGGTTGTGTTCGACAGGGGTATAATTCCTGCCACAGCCATGACATGTGTACACCCCTAGCAGATGCCTCTGCAGGTAAAGGGGGTAGCCAATGGGCGGCAGTAAAAGGGCAGCTCAACCATGGGGTCCACTGCCCCCCAACCTCGCACATGAACAAGCCTTGACGACTCATTCACACAGGCACTCTGGCTGTGTTGTGAATGAGTGGTTTGTTCATGTGGCTGGAGAAACTTCTTACTCTATGGGGATGTGTCGGCTGTATGAACACAGCCGCAGGTTCTTTTTTTACAGGTGTGGGTGAATGGCTCCGAGAGCACACTGTCTGAGATCGAGGGAGGAAGAGGTTGGGCTGACACTCATTCAGAATGTTCTTTATTATTATTATACAGGATTTTTTATAGCACCAACAGTTTACGCAGCGCTTTACAACATGAGGACAAACAGTACAGTTACAATACAATTCAATACATGAAGAATCAGAGAGCCCTGCTCGTTAAGTCCTGTACACAAAATTGTACAAAAAATACGGCTTTCGAATTAATCATAAGATAATCTGATCGTTAGCACACAGCTTTCGTCCAAAATTTTCCAAAGGGACAAACGAAAAATGTTCTCGTACAATGCCAGATCGTACGATATGTGTTTAATCAGTACAGATTTTGTCCACAAATACAATACAAATACAATTTATGACATCACTTCCAAATTTTTCAATCTAAACAGTGATCTTCAGATCATTAAAATATAATTATCCGACTCCTTGATAGAGTAAATTGTCGAGGTCCAACATCAATTCTATAGAATTTTATGCAGTGTTATATAGTTACATAGTTAGTCAGTTTGAAAAAAGACACAAGTGCATCTAGTTCAACCATAAAAAAAAATATTTTTAAATAAAATAAAAAATATCATACAATCCCATATACCCAATCCTATACCCACAGTTGATCCAGAGGAAGGTGAAAAAAACCTCAGAAAGGCAGGATCCAATTTGCTACAGCAGGGGAAAAAATTCCTTCCTGATCCCAGAGAGGCAATTGGAATTTCCCTGGATCAAGTTTACCTATAAATGTTAGTATCCAGTTATATTATGTACATTTAGGTAAGAATCCAGGCCTTTCTTAAAGCAAACTACTGAGCTTGCCAGAACCACCTCTGGAGGGAGTCTATTCCACATTTTCACAGCTCTTACTGTGAAGAAACCTTTCCACATTTGGAGATTAAATCTCTTTTTCCTCTAGACGTAAAGAGTGCCCCCTTAAGCTCAGTGTTGACCGTAAAGTGAATAACTCAATACCAACTTCACTATATGGACCCCTTATATATTTATACATGGTGATCATATTCCCCCCTTTATCTCCTTTTCTCAGTGAATAAATTCAGTTCCTCTAAACCAGTGGTTCTCAACTCCAGTCCTCGGGACCCACCAACAGGCCAGATTTTAAGTATTACCTTGGGGAGTTGCAGACTAGAATACTGCAATCACTGAGCAGCAAATGATATCACCTGTGATGTATTTCAGCTATCTTTCAAACCTGGCCTGTTGGTGGGTCCTGAGGACTGGAGTTGAGAACCACTGCTCTAAACTTTCCTCATAGCTGAGCTCCTCCATGCCTGTTATCAATTTGGTTACCCTTCTCTGCACTTTCTCCAGTTCCCCAATATCCTTTTTGAGAACTGGTGCCCAAAACTGAACTGCATATTCCAGATGAGGTCTTACTAATGATTTGTACAGGTGCAAAGTGATATATCTCTCTCTGGAGTCCATACCTCTCTTAATACAAGAAATGACTTTGCTCGCTTTGGAAACCACAGCTTGGCATTGCATGTTATTATTGAGCTTATCATCTACCAAAACCCCCAGATCCTTCTCCACAATTGATTCCCCTAGTTGTACTCCCCCTAGTATGTATGATGCATGCATATTCTTAGCCCCCAAGTGCATAACTTTACATTTATCAACATTAAACCTCATCTGCCACATAGTCGCCCAATTAGACAGTGCATTGAGGTTGGTGTTATGAGAAGCTCTCAGATATATACACAATTAATGGAGAGAAAGCTCAATTCTAGTGTCATCATACTGCATGATATTGTCTAAAAAGGATAAAACACAGGGAAATAAGCATGTATTAAAGGAATATCCTGAATATGTTTTTATTTTCCTTTGTCCAGAATTACACTTTTAATCAAGATGTTTTAGAAGCATGGTGCTTCAATGTTAAAGAACAGTAAGTGGCCACAGAATGCAATTGGAAGGCCTCAGAGAAAAAAAAAATATTTCCTGCTCTTTACAAGCCTGTGAACCAAAGATTCAGATGTGTGCTCCTTCTGCCCTATTGCAGATTATACACCCAATATGTACCACAAACTCCAATTAAAATAATCAGCATGTGTGTAAATCACATGCCCAATTCCTTTAACATACCAAACTTCAGGTTGTCCTCAGCAAATCATTTTAGACACCAGCAGTTTTAGCTTAGTAGATGTCTGTTACAGTACAAAAACACCACCTAAAAAAAATCTAGTTAATTTGAGGTCACAAATATGTTTCAATTCTAGCCTGTCCTTGGTTCTATCACTGCAGAGGGAGCTGCTGCCAAAAACGTTGGTTCCCGTCCAGATTTACAGCATAATTGGATAGCATCTCTTGCATTCACAAATGCTATGCAGATGTTTGTAGAAGACATAAATCTACATACAGGAGAGAGACCTGATAATTATGTATCCTGATGTATGAATAATTGTCAGACTAAACGATGAGCTAAGTCATGTGTCTGTTTTACAATTTTTTTTTTCAAATGGCTTCATAAAGTTATGTAAATATTTCAATGATAGATGATAGTCTAGAAGACTTTTGAAGAGGGAAAAGTAAGACAACCAATGACATACTTGCTGTTTCAGGCTCCCTGCTGTGCTGGAGACTTGTAGGCCAAGGCATTTAGTCATGTGATGAAGAAGAGGATCAGATTTCCATTTAGGGGATCATCCCATTTAGCAAACATTATGTGACCAAGGACATCACACATGACGTCAGCACTGAAGGGAAGCTGTAGCAGTGTTTTCCTCAGAGCGAACAAATATTTAGGCCCCCTTTGTGGCTATATTAGAGCAAGAGCAATAACACATAATTATGATAAAATCTGCGTATAGTTCAACTCTAAAAACTGTTGATTAATTTAAAAATGTTTCTGTGCTTGACAGGAAAAGGTTGTTTTGATTTTTCTCTTGATTGTTGCTGATTTATATTTGACAGGCGTCAGTCATTGGGTAACAGATGTAATGGATCCATATAAAACTTGATATGGATGATATTGCTAGTCAGTCATAACTAAGCCAAGCGTGGCTGTTACCTCCTTTGTTTAAAACTGCTATTAAAAACATGGAAATAGTGCTATGTATTTATCTGACTATACTACTCTACTGAGCTATCATGGACAACTGACTCTGCATACATTCTCTTGATTATAAGAAATGTATACCCATTGTTGCTGTACACTATGGGTATGTGTACCTGTTGTTGCTGTACACTATGGGTATGGGTACCTGTTGTTGCTGTACACTATGGGTATGGGTACCTGTTGTTGCTGTACACTATGGGTATGTGTACCTGTTGTTGCTGTACACTATGGGTATGGGTACCTGTTGTTGCTGTACACTATGGGTATGGGTACCTGTTGTTGCTGTACACTATGGGTATGTGTACCTGTTGTTGCTGTACACTATGGGTATGGGTACCTGTTGTTGCTGTACACTATGGGTATGTGTACCTGTTGTTGCTGTACACTATGGGTATGGGTACCTGTTGTTGCTGTACACTATGGGTATGGGTACCTGTTGTTGCTGTACACTATGGGTATGGGTATCTGTTGTTGCTGTACACTATGGGTATGTGTACCTGTTGTTGCTGTACGTTATGGGTATGGGT
Source organism: Aquarana catesbeiana (assembly GCF_042186555.1). NCBI lineage: Eukaryota > Metazoa > Chordata > Amphibia > Anura > Ranidae > Aquarana > Aquarana catesbeiana. The sequence goes on from NC_133328.1 coordinate 107,749,794, forward strand.
ATCTGTTGTTGCTGTACACTATAGGTATGAGAAAAGAAAAAGACCCCTCAAAGAGTGGTGGGACTTTGAAGGCAACGGAAATAAGAATATAAATAAAAAAACGGGTTTTATTATTACAATTATATAAAATTATACATATTAACAAGAGTTAATCCAAATACAAACATGTAAATCAATTTGACAGTAAAAACAATGTTCTGCTGGTGAATAAACAAACGGTGTATTCATATAGTCTTCTACCTGGGCCTACGCGTTTCGGGACTGTTGAAGTCCCTTCATCAGGGGCAAAATGGTAAGCAGACTTTACACTAGTGAAACATGAAATATCATAATTAGGTACAATTGTATTGAACATGTTTACTGCACTTAACATCATTCCAGGAAGGGGGAAAGAAAAAAAAAAAAAAAAAAAAAAAAAAAACTACACACCCAAGCATGAACAGGAGAGGAGACCAACCGTCGGAGACACTCTCAGGGGCAGCTACGCATCAAACGCCAGAAAACCAAATAGGGAAACAGGCATGTCTCTGGCCCCACCTTCTCCACACCGGTCCCAATGTATCACCACAAAAGGGGGACAACGCTACCTCAAAGGTCCCAGCGACCAGGGGATCAGGAAGAGAGAGGAGGGAGAAGAGGGGATTATCTGAAAATACAAAAAAGGAGAGGAGAGGAGGCCTTATGTGCTGAGATGTTAAGAAAAGGGGGCTTATAAGGTAATTGGATGTATATCTGCAGAAGACGCATAATGACATGCGTCTGAGCAGCATTATGACCATATATTTTAAGAAGCATGCAAATTGCACGGTATGCGGATATTCACAGAAAGCAGTTCAGAAAATAATCTCAGCATACATAACTTACCCCAATATTGGTATGTAGAAAATATATCCAGTAGCAAGTAAGAGAAGCCAGTGTACTAAAAGCGCTAACTCAGCTACAGTTGCAATGGTGAGTAAAAACCTCGTCTAGGGAAGTCTGAAAAGGAGTGGAGAAAGTGGTGGTTGAGTATAATGCAGGCCGGTGTCTCATGGCAGGCACATAGAAGGGCGTATTCGTGTAACGAGAGTAAGATAAAATGAAGGTGATCCTGGAGGCTAGTGCAGGAGAAGCCTTACCTAAGTATGGTGGTTGCTGGCCGCCTTACATCGCCGCCGCCGTGTCAGACAATGACACCGGCACGGGCGTAAGGGGGTGGGGTATAAGAGGAGAAGGAGGAAGTGGGTGCGGCGATGATTGGCGTGGGGTCCCGCCAACCATAATGCCGCTCCTATTATTCACAGGTGCCAGGGGAATCCTACAGCGTCGACAGACGCTGAAAGGGAGAACCCGTGGTGACGTAGTGTAGGAGGAGGAAAGGGGAGTGGCTGCGGCAATGATTGGCGTGGGATTCGGCCAATCATACCGCAACTCGGATCAATTGTAGATGCCAGGGGATTCCCACAGCGTCAACAGACGCTGAGAAAGGGAAACCATGGCAATAAGCAGACACAACTCAGGATCACATCATTCCCCGCTGCTATCCAAAGGGGGCTGTACATAAAGCAGTACCACTCCAACAAAAACGCTGGAGCGGAGAGATGCACAGAAACACAGATTGAGACCCAATTTTATGCCCTGGTTGATGGTGCCTTTTCACAGGGCATCATCAATCAGGACACTTGGGAATTTTTACGAACAAAGTTTCCCAAAATTCCAACGTTCTATTGTCTACCCAAAGTTCATAAAAACTGTACAACTCCACCAGGTAGACCCATAGTCTCCGGTAACGGAGCTATTACTGAACACTTGAGTCTCTTTGTAGACTCTTACCTCAAACCTTTCGTGGAAAACTTGCCCTCTTACGTACGTGATACTATTCACCTGTTACAATCCCTGGAAGGCCTACATGTCTCAGCACAGTCACTACTGGTAGCCATCGACGTTGAGGCCCTTTATAGCTCAATTCCCCACCATTTAGGGCTGACTGTGGTCAGACATTTCATCACTCAAACTCACAGGGATGACAAAAAACTCTGTGAGTTTGTCATTATGGCCCTGGAGTTCATCCTTTATCATAACGTTTTTTCTTTTGATGGCTCCCACTTCCTCCAGGTACAGGGCGTGGCAATGGGGACCTCCTGTGCCCCATCCTACGCCAACCTGTACCTGGGGGAGTGGGAGCAGTCCTTTCTTTCTGATGAGGCCTTCAGATCGCACACTCAACACATAGTCGCATGGTATCGTTATATAGACGACATTTTGGTGTTATGGGAGGGTTCCGAAAACCAACTTAATGAATGCATCCATATGATGCAGTTCAACAATTTCAATTTAAAGTTTACCGTGACCCATAGTGCACACAATATTACATTCTTGGACACAACCATCAGCAAGAACCCTGATGGAACGCTCTCCAGCAGCCTTTTCCGAAAACCTACCGCTGGCAACACCATCTTACACGCCTCTAGTTCCCACCCCCAACCACTTATCCGAGCGATTCCCTACAGCCAATATTTGTGGCTGAGACGGAATTGCTCTGATCAACAATCTTATCTAAGTGAAGCTGCCGCTCTCAGAGAGAGACTACTTCTGAGGGGCTATTCATCTACACTCCTGAAAAAAGCGTTTAAACGTGCTAACAGACACACTAGGTGGGAACTCCTTTCTGGCTCTCAGAAGAAGGCCAATATGGACCCCACTACTAGGATCATCATGCGGTTCACAAACCAACATGAATCTATTAAATCCATCCTCAACAAACACTGGCATCTTTTGCACTCTGATAATAATCTACGCCCATACTTACCTGCCCGACCGGCAATCACCTACCGGCGTACCAGTTCCCTGCGTGACCATTTGGTCCGCAGTGAGTTTACTGGTGGAACACACGGGGACCCCTGTAAGAGGTTTGGGACTTTCACATGTGGAGGATGCTCCACATGTAGATTCATGAACACACAACAACATGTGACCCTCCCCAATGGACATCCATATAGACCACGCCATTTTGCTAACTGCAAAACAGAGGGCGTGATATATCTTTTAGTTTGCCAGTGCCTCCAATTCTATGTAGGTAAGACTAAACAAAAATTTTCATTGTGAGCCTCACGGCATATTTCTGCCATGAGGAAAGCGAATCCTGAACTCCCACTGGGGAGACATGTGGCGAATGTGCACCATGGTACCTTTCCCAACATCTATTTTCTAATCCTGGACAGAGTGCATCCGAGTCCGAGGGGTGGTGATTGGAACAAGGCCTTGCTGCAACGGGAGGCTCGTTGGATCGCGGACCTTGCCGCCACCTCACCCCCTGGTCTCAACGATCATTTGAGTTTTAGACCCTTTCTAGAAGGTTTCTCCTCTGGGGTTTGCGAGAAAGATCTATAAAATACTGAGACTGTCATGTCTATCCTTTTTGCCCTCATGTATGTTTTTCCTTTTTTGAATTTTGTTCAATTTTGTCATTGTTTTTATTTTATTTCCTTCCCCCCTCCCCCTTCCCCCCCCCCCCCTCTTTCCTTTGTCACGCACAGGCATGCCATGATTTGAGACACACTGTCGATCACTTTTGGGCTACATCTGTCAGCCGCAGCTCTGGCCCCCTCTTGTCCCGCCCGGCGCACGTGGGCCCCCCTGGAACCTTATGTCCTTCGGGGGGCCTACTTATGGGTACCCGGAACATACTCGTGGTACGCCTGGCAGTTCTTTTCTGCCAGACCATGCCCGCTATTTATGGTTCCCTTTTCTGCGTCGGTGGACGGTCTCTGCATGAAACCCCCCCCCGCGGCCCCACGTTGGGGGGGGTGTCGTGCAGTCCCCGCCCAGGGTCCCTCTGCCCCTGCGATGTCCATGTGACGACCTTGGTGAACATTCCCCATTATATCTTTTTGTCTATACACCAACTACACACCTCCCCTTCAGGGGTGGTTTGTATTGTGTTGCCAGGCACACATTTATGCAGGTGCATCGGTGAAGTGGCTGGTTACCCTTGTTCGGGCCCCCCCCCCCATTTTTGAAATTAGAGATGTCCTGTGTTTCTGTGCATCTCTCCGCTCCAGCGTTTTTGTTGGAGTGGTACTGCTTTATGTACAGCCCCCTTTGGATAGCAGCGGGGAATGATGTGATCCTGAGTTGTGTCTGCTTATTGCCATGGTTTCCCTTTCTCAGCGTCTGTTGACGCTGTGGGAATCCCCTGGCATCTACAATTGATCCGAGTTGCGGTATGATTGGCCGAATCCCACGCCAATCATTGCCGCAGCCACTCCCCTTTCCTCCTCCTACACTACGTCACCACGGGTTCTCCCTTTCAGCGTCTGTCGACGCTGTAGGATTCCCCTGGCACCTGTGAATAATAGGAGCGGCATTATGGTTGGCGGGACCCCACGCCAATCATCGCCGCACCCACTTCCTCCTTCTCCTCTTATACCCCACCCCCTTACGCCCGTGCCGGTGTCATTGTCTGACACGGCGGCGGCGATGTAAGGCGGCCAGCAACCACCATACTTAGGTAAGGCTTCTCCTGCACTAGCCTCCAGGATCACCTTCATTTTATCTTACTCTCGTTACACGAATACGCCCTTCTATGTGCCTGCCATGAGACACCGGCCTGCATTATACTCAACCACCACTTTCTCCACTCCTTTTCAGACTTCCCTAGACGAGGTTTTTACTCACCATTGCAACTGTAGCTGAGTTAGCGCTTTTAGTACACTGGCTTCTCTTACTTGCTACTGGATATATTTTCTACATACCAATATTGGGGTAAGTTATGTATGCTGAGATTATTTTCTGAACTGCTTTCTGTGAATATCCGCATACCGTGCAATTTGCATGCTTCTTAAAATATATGGTCATAATGCTGCTCAGACGCATGTCATTATGCGTCTTCTGCAGATATACATCCAATTACCTTATAAGCCCCCTTTTCTTAACATCTCAGCACATAAGGCCTCCTCTCCTCTCCTTTTTTGTATTTTCAGATAATCCCCTCTTCTCCCTCCTCTCTCTTCCTGATCCCCTGGTCGCTGGGACCTTTGAGGTAGCGTTGTCCCCCTTTTGTGGTGATACATTGGGACCGGTGTGGAGAAGGTGGGGCCAGAGACATGCCTGTTTCCCTATTTGGTTTTCTGGCGTTTGATGCGTAGCTGCCCCTGAGAGTGTCTCCGACGGTTGGTCTCCTCTCCTGTTCATGCTTGGGTGTGTAGTTTTTTTTTTTTTTTTTTTTTTCTTTCCCCCTTCCTGGAATGATGTTAAGTGCAGTAAACATGTTCAATACAATTGTACCTAATTATGATATTTCATGTTTCACTAGTGTAAAGTCTGCTTACCATTTTGCCCCTGATGAAGGGACTTCAACAGTCCCGAAACGCGTAGGCCCAGGTAGAAGACTATATGAATACACCGTTTGTTTATTCACCAGCAGAACATTGTTTTTACTGTCAAATTGATTTACATGTTTGTATTTGGATTAACTCTTGTTAATATGTATAATTTTATATAATTGTAATAATAAAACCCGTTTTTTTATTTATATTCTTATTTCCGTTGCCTTCAAAGTCCCACCACTCTTTGAGGGGTCTTTTTCTTTTCTCGTATGCTAGGGATGGTGGCAACTCTTGTGACACTGTTGGATGGTACCCTTTTTCTCTTACACTATAGGTATGGGTACCTGTTGTTGCTGTACACTATGGGTATGGGTACCTGTTGTTGCTGTACACTATGGGTATGGGTACCTGTTGTTGCTGTACACTATGTGTATGGGTACCTGTTGTTGCTGTACACTATGGGTATGTGTACCTGTTGTTGTACACTATGGGCATATGGAACAGATTTTCCCATATGCAAGAAGTAATAAACTCTCCACTGTTTTTTGATGACAGTCCTAAAGTTAGTTATAATTAAAAAAAACTATTACTACAACATACAAAAAGATCGGGATATTCAGGGTGCCATAGTTAGTACTCCATATCCTTATAGTTAGTATAATGAAAAAAGCAACGTCCTTCCAATTCAACCTCTTCACACTTCTGCAGGTTTGCTCTAGAGAAAAACAAGGTTTCTGGTCAAATTTTTGTCAATGTTGTCTTATAAAACAGAAAAAAATCCTTATTGACCTTACATATCAGATAATTTTCACAAATGAAAAAAAAAATCCATATTTTCTTTAATTATTGATGTCAGTGGATAACCATTTAGTCCTTTGGAAGAAAATTTTAATCCCCATACTGTCATATTGTTCTTGGATATTTTTCCAACTAAACTTGCCTAGTCTTTAAAGAGGAACCATTATTTTAGATTGGATCTCATGTCCTTTTATTGATCTGCTTGCCCAAAACTGTACCCTGTGTGGTCTTACAAGTGATATCTATGGGCAATATATGATTTATGTGCATTTTCATTATTTTTTACAAACTCCTAAATTATTTTTCTTGTGCAGCTGCTGTATGGCATTGAGTGATGCTGCTTAGATTACAGTTCACTGGGATCTCCATGTCTCTCTACTGGTCTTCTTCTTTTTTTTTCCAGCTGTATGCCGTTTCATTTATAGATGCTATTTATAGATGGTAGATAGAGGCTCATCTTCATTTTCAGTAGTGATTCAAGTCTAATCAGCTGAAGGGATAACTAGCCTTGCCCAAAAAAATGAGTTAGGTATTTGGTAAAAACTCTTCAACTCATAAAATAGCATCAAAACTCCATTTTGTGCTATGTCTTAAGCCTAGTACACACGGACCGAATGTCAGCTGGCATCGGACGGTTCAATAGAAACCGGTTAACATTTGGTCCGTGTGTATGGCAGCCGATCCAACAGAAGCTGGCCAATGGCTGAGAGCGCTGACCAGAGTGTTCCTTCAGGGGGCTGTCCTCCTGTTAGAACACAATAGCTCAGCAGAGGAGATTGCTTTACTAACATCAGATTGTTAGTACAGCGGCTTCGACCTGAGCCTTCAATTTTTTTACTAGTATTATGCATATAGTATTATGTACTAGGCTTAACACACATTTTATCCTGTATTTTGTCTATATAGAGTCCAGGCAGTTGTTAAAATGGGGGTTCCTTCACAATGGAGTATTAGGATATGTAGGAGTAGGGGCACTTGGGCCTAACCCATGGAGAATTTCCCATGTTCTAACAGATTTCATAGAGCAAGTTTGTGCGTGTGGAGATTTCCCACTTAATTATCTCTTTAATAAATTGTGCCTTTGCACAGTAAAAGACTAAAGCCTAGTACACATGGGCCGAATGTCGGGCAACATCAGGCGGTTCAATAAAAACAGAACCGTCTTGATCAGCGCTCTCAGCCGTTGACTGGAGTGTTCTGGCAGGGGGGCCATCCCTCTGTCAGAACACAATAGACAACAGGGGAGATCGTTGTACTAAAATCGAATCCTTAGTACAGCAGCTCTGTCAGTGCTGTCAGTTTTTTTTTTCAATTAGCTGAGTTGAACTGAAAAAAAAAATAGTGGTGTGGACTAGGCTTAAAGATAGCTTGTAAGAGATGATAACGGGATGATCACCAGATAAGAAAACACAATGATCAACAGATCACTAACTGATTAGTTGCCACACGTTGATGCATTTTGCACATAACTGCTGCACTTTAGCCTACATTATTAAAGAAGAAATATAGCCAAAGCTTTTTGGTTGTACTTCTCCTAGGCATCACAAGAGTGCAGTTAACTCTGCACTCCTGTGCAGGGCCACTGATAGGCTAGTACAACCGGCCTTGTTGTACCGGGCCCGGCATCCTCAGCTCAGCAAAGGGGGCCCGGGCAGCCTCACATAAAGAGCAGAATAAAAAAAAAACAAAAACAAAACATAACGGCTTTCTGAATTACACCCCCTGCTCAGCGCTCCTACTAGCTTGGGGGGGGGTGTATTATTGCTATCTTCCGGGCTACCTCTCTCCGATGAGGGAGTGGAGGGAATTTTTTCTCAGTTTTGGGTGCATGCACACTGCATCCTTAAAGTATTAGCCGTCAGCCTGCCGCTGCGGTTACTTGTTTCCTTCCCTGGCAGACTGATCTTCCTTCGCTCAGCTCCCCACTCAGTCAGTAGTCGGCCTGTGAGAGACGGAGAGCGGGAGGCTGTGAGGCGGGCAGCGGCAGGCAGCTAACAGGGTCCAGAGGCAGAGGAGGAAGCTGGAATTCATGGCTACTGCTGGGGGTGGGTGGGTGAATATAATGATATACTGCAGTACACTGTACATTCCTATAATGTCACCATCCATATCACTATGTATAATGCACAGGCAGCAGACAGCAGGTTCTCTCTCACAGTGTGTTACATGACATGGCTGTTGGGTGCTGATTTTGTTAACTTATTGGTCATAAGTGAACAAGGTCAGCACCCATCAGCCATGTCATGTAACACACTGTGACAGTGCCAGCCATGATAGAGTGTGCCAATGTGTTATAATACTGATGATCTTAAAGTGATTGTAAGGCTTCATTTTTAATTTTTTTTTAAATAACAAGCATATCATACTTACCTCCACTGTGCAGTTCGTTTTGCACAGAGTGGCCCCGATCCTCCTTTTCTGGGGTCCCCTGGCGGCGCTGGTAGCTCCTCCCTGCATCATATAACCCCCTAGGAGAAGCACTCTCCCGGGAGGGTTACCTTGCGGGCGCGCTCCTGAGTCCAGCATTCAGCATAGATGCTGAATGTAGGACTCGACCCTGCGCCCCAGCGCCCGCGTCATTGGATTTGATTGACAGCAGCTGCGCTGCTATCAATCTATCCAATCAAGAGCCGGGACAACGGGGAGAGGGGAAGAACGTGTCTCCGGCAGGGGAATACAGGACTCAGGTGAGGAAAATGGGGGGGCTGGGGGGCCGGTCAGTGACCCTGTCAGGTAGGCTGTATGGGGCCCCATGATTTCTATCAGAGGCCTTGCTATTGTGACCCATTTTCAGTTGACAGCACGCTGAAGCCCTCTGTTGGGTGTCGTCACAGAGCTTACCCAGGCTCTGGAAAGATCCCGACCATATGATCAGGATCCACCCAGAAGCCTGAATCGGCACCTGGCTAAGCCCCTCAGTGATCCACCGAGAGCCTGAGCCACCCGCTCCCGCCCCCTTCACAGCCCACATGCTGTTTGTTTTGAAGAACCTGAGCTAAAATAACAGAATGTTTAAGACAAATGCATATTTGGAAAATATTTTTTTAGGGTGGCTAAAAGTAGTACATTAATCTTCATCTACTGCATTAAAGGAAAATGTGTGATTCTCTTTATTTGTGGGAACAATTCATGACAAATGAGCTTGGTTGGATAGTCTGTTTCTTCTGATGAAGGACAAGCCAGAAAGACAATGGCTTTGCATTTTTAAGTTAATCAGTAGCTAAGTGATCTATTTCTCAAAAATAACTGGATTAATCAAAGGCGTTGGCAAGGAAGAGGGCAAAATACTTTATTTTCTCCACGTTCAAATGAAATATACATAACATAACAAAAGTCAACGCAAGCTATCTGTATCTACTAGAAAAGCACCTGAAAGATTAAAGTTGTGGACATAGCATTAACAAAGTAGAGACCACACTGAATTAATGAGCACCAGAGATAGACGTTCATTCAAGTCTTAATTTATTTTTCTTCTCGAGATCATCCTTTAAGAAAATGACAGTGTCTTCTTATCGATTTTACACTCAGAGATCAATCAGTATTGCCCTGACTCAGACAAAATTTACAGCATTCCCTGACACAGCCTGCAGCATTTGGGCCTAGGCAGACATTACAGGGAAGCAATATATCATGTTTGTATGTAGAGCTTGACATGCTTAAAAATAAGCTAATCTGGAGTGGAATTTCCTTCTTTTTGACAAGCTGCTGTGCCGAGCAAATCGGTCTTCTAGTTATAAATTTCCCTTTTAGCTCCACTATTAATTATAACATTCATACAGGATGCATTTATTTGAGCCCGCAGGGAGGTCATCTGTTGTGTAGTTTCAGATTATATATAAACTAACAGATCACATCTACTTAAACAATGGGAGATGTCATAGTCAAACATGTCATAGATAAAAAAAAATATGGATTTGTTCCATTGAGTGGTCTGATCACTAGTTATAGCCCAACAATGTAACTGATCGCTGATTGGTCGGTATGCCCATTAGCAGATACAGTGTTTATTAGACATGTGCATTTGTTATCATCCGAATGCATTTTCACCCGAATTTTCGGGAATTTTCGTGTTCGTTTTAACAAAACGGTAACAAACGCGCAGAATCTGAAATCTGAAAGATCCGAAATAAAAATTTATTTTTTTTTCGTATTCCATTACATTTTCGTTTCGTTGCGACAACAGTTCGATATAGATATACTGTATAGAAGATTCGACATGACGGTGACAATAGCGTTCTGTGTCTATCGAACCTGTGGTAATACTGTTCGACATAAAGTTTCGACGAAGCAGCTAAAAACATATGATCGCCGCAAGACATTTACGGTCAAATGCTCCACCCATAGTCTATAGAAGAATTCTAATGTTATTTGACTAGTAATAATAATTAATAATTAGAATTATTACTAGTCAAACAACATTAGAATTCTACTATAGCTTGTGGGCGGAGCATTCGACCAGAAATGTACTATCACTGCATCGTGCAGTTTAGCTGCTTCATCAAATCTTCTTAGAACATCCGACAGACACCATAAGCCTTCAATTGACAGATTCGACCTTAATTAATTTTGATCTTCATATGAATGCATTTTTTAACAAAACAAAATAAATAAAAACGAATTTCAGGAGTAACTAAATAAATGTATTTTTCGGACGAAACCGAAATTCCAAAACAAAATATTTCAGTGTGCACATGTCTATTTATTGTGCAAATAAAAAGAACATTAGCTGTATTCAGTACAAATCTGCAGTGTAAAATCTAAATTCCAGGCATACATAGAAGACTCAAATTAATGCAGCTCTGTATTTATTAAAGGAGGTGTAAACCCTCAAGATTTTTCACCTTCTTGCATTCTATGCATTAAGGTGGAAAACCTCCTGTGATGCAGCAGCCCCCCAGAGCCCCTTTACTTACCTAAACTCGATCTTTCCAGCTATGGGGACGAGCACACCAGCTCCAGCCGGTGTCTCGGGTCCTGATTGGATAGATTGTTAGCAGTGCAGTCATTGGCTCCCGCTGCTGTCAATCAAATCCAATGACGTGGGAGCCGGGGGGCGGAGCCGAGTCCTGCTGTCTGTTTCAAGGGACGCAGCAGCAGGACATGGGAGCGCATCCACACAAGTGCCCCAAGGGACAGTGGCTCTTCAACGGGGCACTCAAGAAGAGGAGGAGCCAGGAGCACTGCTGAGGGACCCCAGAAGAGGAGGATCGGGGCCACTTTGTGCAAAACCAAGTACACAGAGGAGGTAAGTACGACATGTTTGTTTTTTTGTTTTTTAAACAAACCTTTACATATCCTTTAACACATCAATAAATACATTTTTTCAATGCATGCAGTCCAGAAGAGCTAAGTCTGGGAGAGGGAGAAGCAGTACAAGGAGCTAGTAAATTGTGCTTCAGTGCAAGGAGCAAACTAATAGGAGAAGAGAGCAGAGGGAGCTTATCAGCATGCTGCTTCTCCTTTAACTGTCTTCTGGCTGGGAGTGGGGAGGTGACCTATAGGTGTTTCTTAAAGCGGTTGCAAAGTCACTGATCACAAATCCTGGAATCCCCTCTGTTACAGCAAGGTATACAGTGCAGTGTCTGTGTCTTTTTTTAAATATGCAGCTAAATACCTTATTTTTCAGCGCCGCTGGGCGATCACGTGACCTCCCACCACTCTCCTACCCTCATCTAATGACTACAAAGGGAGGGTCTGAGAGTCCCCTTTGACGCAGCCAAATGGTCACGTGCCTGCACGGTGGTGCTGTAAAATAGTGTATTTAGCTGCATAACTTTTAAAAAACACAGATACTGCACTATATATCTTGCTGTAACAGAGAGGATTCCAGGATCTGCGATCAGTGACTTTACAGCCACAGAGGAATAGCGGCGGGAGGGGCAGGGGGGAGATGGCTCACATACACAGACTACTGAGCTGACAGGCAGGGTGGGAGGGGAGAGGGAGACTGTGGGATAACAGAGGCAAGTAAACTGACCATGGTATCATGGATCAGCAGCCATGATTACCGTGATCACTTCTCATAGGGGGACACAGGAACAGGCAGGATCAGCACTGATAGGCGTCACAGATGGGCACTGATAGGTGACACGGATGGGCATGGATGGGCACTGATAGGTGGCACTGATGTACTGAAATGTATGGTACTGATGGATGCCAATGCCCATTGTGGGCACTGATTGGCATCCATTGTCAGCACTGATTGGCATTCCTGGTGGTCTAGGGTGGCATACCTGGTGGTGGACATCCCTGGTGGTCTGGTGGGATCCCTGGTGGTCCAGTGTGGGCATCCTCAGGGGGGCTGCGCTGATAATCGATCAGCACAGACCCCCCCTGTCAGAGGAGCAGCCGATCGGCTCTCCTCTACTCACTTCTGACAGACGCGAGTGAGGAAAAGCCGATCACCGGCTCTTCCTGTTTACATCGTGATTAGCCGTGATTGGACGCGGCTGATCACGTGGTAAAGAGTCTTCGTCAGAGACTCTTTACCTAGATCGGTGTTGCGGTGTGTCAGACTGACACATCCCAACAACGATCACCGCGATGTGCGCCCCCGGGGGCGAGCATCGGCTTAATATCCTGAAGACGTCATATGACGTCCGGTCAGGGTGTTGAAACCACTTTGCAGCCGTCACTTTGCTATATGGTGGGCATCAAGTGGTTAAAGGAACAGGAGCATTTTTTTTTTTTTTTTTTTTAGGGTTACAACTTCTTTAACTGCAGCAGAGAAAATTCAGGATGCCTGCCCTGCCAGAAAGTGTTGTGCTTTAGACATGTGCATGAGGAAAAAATTTGTTTAGTTTAGCTTTGTTTAGATTAGTTAATCTAGTTATTTAGTTTTGCTAAATTCGAATGATTTGTTCAATTTGTATTCGGGATTCGTGTTCGAAATTCATATTTGGAAATTTTATTTGGAATTTGCTTTATGTATTTTTCAAATTTTCTTAGAATTGACCGATTGTTTTCTCGATTCTAAACATTCGAATCGAAAATATTTGATTTTTTTATTTCATTTATTTGAATGTGGCAGCCAAGTAACCAAACATCTGATTGCTATTTATACCCATTGATCTTGTTTGTATTAATAATTTGTTTACTAAAAATATGCAAAGTGTTCTAATTAATAAAGGTAGTATCTTTCTTTCAACATTTTACTATGTACAATACCTGTGCAGAAGTTTTAGCCAGCTGATAAAAATAATATCAAGTCCAAATGCTTTTAAATATTTATATGTAATGATTTCTTTTTATCAATTTTGCACTTGAAGTGAATGATCAAAAGAAAAATCTTCATCAAACGATTACAATGACTCTTTAAATCACCTTTGGCTTAACAAAAACAGCATTTCGAAATGGTACACTAATAACACACACAGTCTTTGATTTCTACAATATGTGTACACTTCGAATTCAAATGGAATGCAATGTAAAATTCGAGTCGAATTTCAATTTGAATTTCGGAAATTCGGACAAATTTTGTTTTGTTATTCAGGAGAATTCTTTAAAATGTGTCTATACTGTAATTTGGGTATTCGAATATATGCGAATCTAATTCCGCGTACACACGATCGCACATTCCGACAACAAAATCCTGGATTTATTTCCGACGGATGTTGGCTCAAACTTGTCTTGCATACACACGGTCACACAAATGTTGTTGGAAATTCCAAATGTCAAGAACACGTTGACATACGACATGTACGACGAGCCGAGAAAAATGAAGTTCAATAGCCAGTGCAGCTCTTCTGCTTGATTCTGAGCATGCGTGGAATTTTGTGCATCGGAATTGTGTACACACGAACAGAATTTCCGACAACGGATTTTGTTGTCGGAAAATTTGAGAACCAGCTATCAAAATGTTGTTGTCCGAAATTCCGACAAAAAATGTTCAAGCTCCCATCGAACATTCGTTGTCGGAATGTCCGATCGTGTGTACGCGGCATTAGAATAACGAAAAATTTGTCAGAATATTTATTCGGAACCAAACAAACTGCACATGTCTATTGTGCTTTGTGGCAGAGATACAGTATGTACCTCTGAGGAATAGATAGACATAAATACAAATCCATTGGCAGGTAAAATAGCTATCATGTACTGTATGTATTTCATATGTGTATTTATTTACCTACTGTATTCTCCTGCAGTTTAGTTTTAAAGCAATTAAATAAAAAAAGAAAAAAAAATTCTATATGTCATTGTATAAGCACACAGTTTTATATTCTCTCTATGTGTACCTGTTCCAGGTACTGGGCCTTACTATATCCAAGCAAGGTCTACTATCCATAGCATAGCAGCCAAAAACAACTTAAAGAAAATCTGAGAAGAAAAGGAAGCTGCCATTGCTGTCCACTCCTTCCAAAAATTTGGGTCATTCTGATCTAAAACATAAATTAAGTTATGAATCACTGACTGGAAGTAAATGCTCATATTAGGTGTTCCGGCTTCAGTCCAGTTGATGAATTTCTTTTCTAGACAAGTGGCTCAGAAAATATTGAGAGGCGCCCAGTCAACTAGCATTTTTAGCAATGGCAGCCTACATATTTCTCAGTTCAAGTTTGCTTGTTGCTGTTCATTAGCTGCTAGTAAATACAGCAAAACCTTAGTTTGAGAGCAACTTGATTTGAGAGCGTTTTGCAAAACAAGCAAAATTTTGTAATAAATTTTGACTTGATATACAAGCGATGTCTTGATATACAAGTAGCTTCATGTCACAACTGAGTATAAAAGAGAAGAGAGGTGGCTCTAAGTGTAGCAATATGGTTACATGTAATGAAGGTACAACATTTAGCAACATATTGCTACACTTAGAGGCGCCTCGCTTCTCTTTTATACTCTGTAGCTCCTGCTGGATTTTGCTTCGAATCCCCTTGTGGAGGCTTCCATTTGTGGATGGACATTTTATGGTTACACAACCTATCACATTGCTATAATCTTTTTTATATGGACTATAAACTGAAGGACCTATGAATAAATGGTTGTGGAACAAATCATTTGAGTTTCCATTATTTCTTATGGGGAAATTTGCTTTGATATACAAGTGCTTTGGATTACAAGCATGACAAGAGTCATACATTTTTCTACTTGAAACAAATTATGTTACAAAAATGTGTGAATCTTGGGTGAAAGATGTGTGACTCTTGGGTGAAACCAATAAAGTCTACTGTAGTATGTACACAACCTGGCTTTGGACCTCACTATTGTGCTAACATAGTCTGGTCCTGCTTTCCAAATACAAGAGGACAAATACTGTCCCACATTTAGTAAAGCATTTCCATGACTCCATGCAAAGTAACCTAAAACGTCATCATTTATTGTTGTGCGATCAAAACACGATATAGGATCAGTGCAGATAAAGACATGCCCAAGATAGTATTATCCCAGGCATTCCTCAGTGTTTATACCCATAGGTAGGTATGCAGTCCAGTCCTAGGTTGTTGTTGAGGATACAATATTAATCAGACAAGTTTTTCAAACCTGCCATTAACTTTCTCCCTTGAGCATGGGTGTCCAACCTGCGGCCCTCCAGCTGTTGTGGAACCACAGAACCTACAAGGCATTGCAAGGGTGACAGTTGCAAGCATGACTGCCAAAGGCAGATGTATGATGTGACTTGTAGTTCCACAACAGTTGTAAGGCCGCAGGTTGGACACCCACCCTAGAGCCTGGTCTATTTGCTACTACCCCAAAATATACATTTTGTCCCCAGTCTAGACAATGTGATCATCTCTTATCCAAGAGCACCTTAAGCTATTAATTCTAGTTCTATTACTAAAAAGTTTGTTAGGCGAAATAAGTATAGACAATGTTATTCTTTTTATTTCACATACTGTGAACATATCTTTTCTTTTTCTCTGGGGAGCAGGTTATATCCTTAAAGGTAAACAGTAATGCATTTGCAGTATGTACACTTTTTAAAGTGGTATTAAATCCAAAAACAAACATTATATTACAGCATTCCAATTCTTAAAGCGGTTGTATACCCGCTGAAATTTTTTTTTTTTTTTTACCCCTGTAAAGCAAAAGGCATAATAAGCTAGTATGCACAGCATACTAGCTCATTATGAAATACTTACCTTAGAACGAGGCGTCAGTATCTTACCTGGTCCACGCCGAGGGAGCTGTCATGTTGCCTCGGCGTGTCTTCTGGGTATCGCGGTTCCAGCGCTGTGAGTGGCTGGAGCCGCGATGTCATCACTCCCGCGCATGCGCGTGGGAGATTTCTTACCCGGCAAGGTCCGGCAGTTGCCGGGCCTTCAGCCGAGAATCCCCTGTGCGCATGCGCCGCTGCAATCAGCGGCTCATAGCAAGGGGAATATCTCTTAAACCGTACAGGTTTAGGAGATATTTTTTTTACCTACAGGTAAGCCTTATTATAGGCTTACCTGTAGGTAAAAGTTAAAAAAAAGAGTATACAACCACTTTAAATGTGGTTAGGCTGTCTTTCCTTTATTTTCCTCTGGTGATCCAGTCAGTAAGTCTGTTGTTTTTCAACAGAACAAGCTGTCCTGCAGATGTTGCTATTAGAGTGTTGAGAAAAACCATTTACCACTGACATGGGGAGCTTACAATGATCTGCTTTTATCTATTCATGTAAAACCTTTATTCCAAAATGAAAAAACTGTTGCTGCAATTTGTTAGTCTATCTAAATACACAAGTCCAACTAACACTTCCTTACCCCCAGACTGTGAATGCTGCTGTCCAAAGGTGTCCCTGTGCTCCTTCATCCAGAGCGGGAGTGATCTAATACAGGAGGTGTGTTACTGCTCAGATCACCGCATAATAACAGAGGGAAAAAAAAATGTAAGAAAAAAAAAATGAATGCAGCCACAACACCTAATGATTGGTAAGCTGCAATATATTACATTTTTGGTTTGAGGTTTAATACTGCTTTAACCCCTTCCCACAAAAGGACATACCTCTACGTCCTCTGGTTGAAGTGGTTGTACCAGGGCCATAGCTGCAGTCATAAACCTGTATCATTTTTTTCTGCCAGCAATGCTCTGCAACAGGGGTGTCAAACTGGAGGCCCATCAGCTGTTGCGGAACTACAAGTCCTCTCATGCCTCTGCCTGTGGGAGTCATGCTTGCAACTGTCAGCCTTGCAAGGACTCATGGGACTTCTGCAACAGCTGGATGGCCGCCAGTTTGACACCTGTGTTCTACAATGTAAAAGCAATCCTAGCAGCTAAAATCTTGATTGCTTTTACATGCAGCAGAACAGGGTCCCCCCCTTCCCACCGCCTTCCGCAGCCTTCCACACCAGGGATTTTGGAACTGAAGCCAGCAGTTCTGCTGGCTTGCGATAGAGATGACCAAGGACCAAAGTCCTCGATCATCCCTATATTCTGATGCCGCGTACACACTACCGCTTTGTCCGTCAGGAAAAACTCCTAAGGTTTCTCCGACGGAATTCCATTCCAGCGGTCTTGCCTACACACAGTCAATCCAAAGTCCGACAAAAGTCCGACCGTCCAGAACGCGGTGACATACAGTACGTAGGACGGGACAGGAATCAGATAAGGCATTGGGAGCATTTTTGCGAGTACAAGTACTTGTGCAAATGCTCTGTATGGGTCCAGATACCGATACTAGTATAGGTATCGGGACAACCCTAGTCACATTTATAGTATACATTTGAAGAAGACTGTTTTATTGTATTGTGTTTTAGCATCCTCAGAAAACAAATGCAGAGATTATATATAAGACACACAGACAGGAGGAAGCAGAGCCTATATACAGTATATAATAACCTGATATGGCTGTGCCATTGTACAAACTTCAACGTTGTTGAATACAGTTAGATCTTATTCAGGATTATAGCTAAAAAACTACCTCTAATAATCTTGCTTTTCTAGTGAGAGCTCAAGGGTTTTCTAGTATACTGAGTATTAATTTATAATATATGTGGTCCTCTCTCTTACATCTGTCATTTGACAATGCTGAACCTAATGAATTTTTAATGTATATAAAACCTAAATATAATGTAACGGTGTTGATTTAAAACATTTTCATTCTGTATTGTTTATCTATTTTGTCTCCATCTTTGCAAAAAGCTTTTATTGCTTATAATAAATCTTGTGTGTATATATATATATATATATATATATATATATATATATATATATATATACCGCATATATATATATATATATATATATATATATATATATATATATATATATATATATATATATATACGGTATATATATATATATATATATATGTATATATATATATATAGTCCAAAAAATGTATACACAATTTGTATGATTATAAAGTCAGTATTTTTTACCATGTATTCAAGATTTTGGAGATCAGGACTTTTATTTCGAACAAGATGGGGTGTCTATTTGATGAGAATCTGCCAAACAGATAGATTGGGCAAAGAGGTTCAGTAAAATGCCCTCTGCATTTATCAGACCTCACGCTACTGGACTGTTTCTTATGGGGATTTCTAAAAGATAAAATTTATGCTACAAAACCAGCAACTGTTGACAAATTAAGAGCAGCCATTGAAAAAAGAATGCGCCCAAATAGCAAATAAAATTATTCTCAATCTTTGTAATTCTATTGCTTCGTGTTATCAGCAATGCCTGGACCAGAATGGTCATTAGTTTGAGAACAGGTGCTAAGTATAAAAAAAGTACATTTATGTATTTTATTTAAAAAATTTGAAAGTGAATTATATGGTAAAAAAGATTGACTTTATAACCATTCAAATTGTGTACATTTTTTTGGGGACACTACACGTGTATATATATATATATATATATATATATATATATATATATATATATATATATATATATATATATATATAGATAGATATATAAATATACACACATTTAAAAAAACTAAATCCAGTTCTCTAGTTCTCAAAGTATCAATGTTAACTCTGTGGCATTACACTGCTTGCTCCTATTAATATTCCACTGCAGAACAGTGAAATCATTGTTAGTTGTGGTCCAGTTTGTTAGAGAATCTACCTAGCTCTTCCCTCTTCCGAGAGACCAAATATCACTAAGGCCTCATGTACACTGCTGCTGGTAAACGGACGTTTAGGAGCAGTTGGGCATTTTTTTCAGCTGCCCTTTAACTCTCCTCTATGTTATCTTTTCAGTACATGTACACAGGGTCGTTTATAGTCGTTTCTAGGCAGTTGAGTTTAGAGGCATTTTTTGGAAAGCAAAAAAATGGGTTCAGATGGACGTTCAGAGGCATTTGAAACGCCAAATGCCTATAACAGCCTGTAAATGCTGCTAAACACAGTAACTTTTCATTTTAACAAACTCTTCTAGACGCAAGGGCGGCTAAATGTGGCATGTAAACACGGCTTAATGGACGTTTGTACATGAAGCCTAACTGTTCTCCCCACTATGGAAGTTTCTATTATGTTTTGGCATGATAATTAATACAGACACAGTAAAAAACTTTCTTCCTAGCACTGGATGTCGGTAATTCAAAGAACATTAATTTTACCAAATATTTCCTACAGTGTGGAATAAAATAACCTTTAACCAGAATTATTTGAGAATCCAGCTTAAGCAACAATTAGCTAAGCAACATGAAGCTCTGACTGTGTATACTCCACTCATGCCATTCATCATTAGGCCTGTTGATTGGTTATTTAGCCTCTTAGTGCAACACTGTGGGGAGGGGGGATGTTGTTCCATATGCTCTTACATTTTGACTCTATAGTCATGTGCAAGGATTTGGGTCAAGCCGTGAGAAAAATTAATTGCTGCATGTTCTATACAGAAATATGGGAAATAAACCAATATTCCCTTACTGCAGTCACTGTATATATGCAGAAAATTTAAGGGTCTTGTATAAAAAGCAATACCTACATTACCATTCCCGGTTCCCTTCTTCAAATTCTACTTCCTTGCCTGTCATTATAAATTCCTGGCTACACTACTTACTGGGTAAGTGACTCAGAAGAGATCTACAGGTTGAGAGTTTTTCCAGCATACCTGTTTCAGGGCAGTGAATCACTCAGCCGTGAATTTGGAGGATCACGTGAATTTGGAGGATCTCATGATAAGTTAAGGCACATAAAGTCTGATATAAACTCAGTACAACCAGATAATAGGAGTTAAGAGATTACATTTGAAATCATCTACAACCCCTGGCAAAATTTATGGAATCACCAGTCCCTGAGGATGTTCCTCCAGTTGTTTATTGTTGTAGAAAAAAAGCAGATCACAGACATGGCCAAAAACTAAAGGCATTTCAAATGGCAACTTTCTGGCTTTAAGAAACACTAAAATAAATCAAGAAAAATAATTGTGGTGGCCAGTAACAGTTAGATTTATAGAACAAGCACAGGGAATAAATTATGGAATCACTCAATTCTGAGGAAAAAATTATGGAATCACCCTGTAAATTTTCATTACATACACTAATACCTGCATCAGATTAAATCTGCTTGTTAGTATGTAGGTAAAAAGGAATGATCACACCTTGGAGAGCTGTTGCAACAAGTAGACTGACATGAAGCATGGCTCCAACACCAGAGATGTCAATTAAAAAAAAGGAGAGGATTATCAAACTCCTTAAAGAGGGTAAATCATCACGCAGTGTTGCACAAGATGTTGGTTGTTCACAGTCGGCTGTATCTAAAACATGGACCAAATACAAACAACATGGGAAGGTGGTTAAAGGCAAGCATACTGGTAGACCAAGGAAGACATCAAAGCGTCAAGACAGAAAACTTAAAGCAATATGCCTTGAAAACAGAAAATGTACAACAAAACAAATGAGGAACAAATGGGAGGAAACTGGAGTCAACATCTGTGACCCAACTGTAAGAATCCGCCTAAAGGAAATGGGATTTACATACAGAAAAGCTAAAAGAAAGCCATCTCTAACACCTAAACACAAAAAAACAAGGTTACAATGGGCTAAGGAAAGGCAATCGTGGACTGTGGATGATTGGATTTCTGTCTTGACGCTTTGATGTCTTCCTTGGTCTACCAGTATGCTTGCCTTTAACTACCTTCCCATGTTGTTTGTATTTGGTCCATGTTTTAGACACATCCGACTGTGAACAACCAACATCTTGTGCAACACTGCGTGATGATTTACCCTCTTTAAGAAGTTTGATAATCCTCTCCTTTTTTCAATTGACATCTCTGGTGTTGGAGCCATGCTTCATGTCAGTCCAGTTGTTGCAACAGCTCTCCAAGGTGTGATCACTCCTTTTTACCTACATACTAACAAGCAGATTTAATCTGATGCAGGTGTTAGTGTTTGTAATGAAAATTTACAGGGTGATTCCATAATTTTTTCCTCAGAATTGAGTGATTCCATAATTTATTCCCTGTGCTTGTTCTATAAATCTAACTGTTACTGGCCACCACAATTATTTTTCTTGATTTCTTTTAGTGTTTCTTAAACCCAGAAAGTTGCCATTTGAAATGCCTTTAGTTTTTGGCCATGTCTGTGATCTGCTTTTTTTCTACAACAATAAACAACTGAAGGAACATCCTCAGGGACTGGTGATTCCATAATTTTTGCCAGGGGTTGTAGACTCAGATATGAAATCTTAGTGAAGAGAAGAGATGCTGGCAGCACTGGCCTGCCGCACCTAGAATTATACCATGCGGCGGCTTTACTTAGTAGGGTGCTAGATTGATTTCACCATGGATCTCTCAAGCAGTGGGTTACACCTGAGTCCGATTTAGTGCCTATACCACTGACTTCTCTCCAATGGCTTCTTCCTATTGATCGGCCACGTTCAACACAAGTAGCGCCCTTGATTTTATCTCTGTTATATGTATGGGACAAATTTATCACAACATACAAAGTATCTTCACGCCCAGGGCCATTGACTCCAATGTTGGGTAACCCAAGTTTTCCACCAGGAATGCCAGAAAAAACTTTTCTATGCTGGCAACCACTGCATCCTTCCCCTATTTGTCATTCATGTACGGATAGAGGCTTGAAAACTATGGGCGAGCTTAGTTCCCACTCTCACCCGAAGGCAGGTGAATTACTTCAATACTTCCAGCTATGTAATTTCTATAAAGGGCTGAATAGTTCAAGTATCTGTAGGGACTTAACTCAGTTTGAGGAGATGTGCATTTCTGACTCAAAATGTCCTCATGCATTATCTAAAACGTACGGTATTTTATTATTGCACGCATTTCCAGATCGCCCTTTCTATGTCCGAGACTGGGAGCGAGAATTAGGTAAAAATCTGTCCCATGAAAACTGGGACAAGGTGTTCTACCTGGGTAGTAGAGGTGAACCATATAATGCAAATTCAAGAGCTGGTATGTACAGCAAATAACGGTGAATGTAACTTCTGGGAAGTATGGGTCCCGTCGGTGAAGTTGCTGGAGTCTCCTCAGATGTTATCTTTTCTGTAACTATTGGAATCCTGTCTGTTGGATACTATATTTATTTTTTTTGTTCTCTCTTTCTCATTCTTTATATTTTTTTTTGGGTTGTTTGTTGTTGTTGTTTGTTTTTGTTTGGTGTTGTTGTACAAAAATTGGCATTGATAGCGAATATGTGCGCGTTATATTTAGGCAATTTTCAGTTTCATTTTTGTGAAAATTTAAGTGGGAAGTGGAAATATAAAATCTGGTTAATTTAAGGATATTTAGGCCATGGTCATTAAACATAACTATAACCTTTTCTTTCCTTTTTTTATCACTGTATTGTTGTTGTACAATGCCATTATTTTCAATAAAAATATATTAAACAGAAATCAGCAGGTCAGCAGAAAATTATGTAAATGGCCTCTTTTGATCCCTGCCAATCAATCAGATAAAACATGGCATCACATGTAGATGTTACTGAGATTTTGAGTTATATTTAGCTTTAAATGTTTTGGTAATGTTGAGTGAAAAATGAACTGTCCAAGTGTCTGATCATCCTTGTGACCTGGGAAAAGTGTGTGGGCCGCTCAGGCTCGATAGGGAGGGGGTATGTAGACAGTGCATCTACAGCTGCTACTAGAGTGCTGACAAGGGATGGAGCCCGTCCTTGCTCCTGCAAAGGTTCAAGGAAGGAAGGGTGACCCCTGAAAGTCGCACATCTATGATGTCCTGCTGCAGTGAATGGAGTGGCAACTTCAGCTTGGACTCCGATCAGGTTTCACTCCGCCCCCAGGAGCTTAGTCGTGGGGATCATCCTTGACAGCATATTGATAAGTCCAACTTATTGATATTGATATTACCATATTGCTTTTACCATATGGATACTACGAACTTTAATAAGTAACCGTAGCTTAAAAAAATATTGATAAACCCAGCTTATTGATAATAATATATCAATATTACCATATTGATAAGCCCCTTATATTGCAAGCTTTAAAGAATATTATAACTGTACTTTAAATAAATGATTTGCTGTCATAGGCAGCAGATATACTGAAACATTTTGAAAAGGTGCACCTTTGACAAAAAAATAATTTTAACAAATGCCCAGCCTGGAAAAGTTTGACACAGTGGTTGTAATCTGAAACTTATGGAGCTCTTTGTAGTGTATGGGGATAGGTAGTGAATGGAAAGATGAAGAGAGGTGTGGTCTTTGTAAGATTTGCTCAATGGTGGTCAACTCTCTTGACATGGTGGGCCTCGTGTGCAGCCCTCAACATCATCAAAGGGCCGCACATAAATTTAAATTGTAAGTGAATATTCAGTGTCAGAAACCAGACCAGTGACGGAATTATCAGGGTCTCAGCAGTTGCACTTGCAACTGGGCCCTGCAGTTCTGCCACTTCAGGATGGCCTGCCCATCTGCTAGTGTGAGGGGCCCGCCGCACACTCGTCTACCAGTGTGAGGGGTCTGTCGCCTGCCCATCTGCCAGTTTGAGGGGCCTGTCGTCCGCCCATCTGCCAGTGTGAGGGGCCTGCGGCCCGCCCCCGTCTGTCAGTGTGAGGGGCCCGCTGCCCGCCTGTGTAAGGGGTCCACCTGTGACCTGTTCATTCTGGGTGTGGTACTGATGCCTGCTGCCTGTCCGTTCATTCTGCCATGGGGAGGGGTGCTTTTGGCCACTGACCACTGAGGGGAGAGAAGGCAGAGGCAGTGCTGAGACTCTGGACAGAGACAGAGAGAATGTAGGGAGGCGGAGGTGGACACTGAAAAATAAAGTCAGCTGACCAGCTGACACCAATCGAGTGAAGGGAGGGAGCTCTCCCCTCTGTGACTGCGTGGAGTCCCCATGAGGCAAAGGCATCCCTGGAGGCATGGTGACAGAATTCTGAAGGGGAATCGATTGATTGACGGTAAGTAAGTGACAAATTGCAGTGCAATCGATCCCAACCTCCACCACCTCTGCCTCTTAATGACGCCAATCCCCCACCACCACTGCAGATCTCAACCCTACCCCCCATTAACTCTACAACAGAGGTGATGGGGGATAGGGATGAGATCGGTGGTGGGTGGATAGGATCAGTAAGAGGTGGTAGTGGGAGAGGATGGCATCCCCCTCAACACCACCGCTGCTACCCCCCTCAACATCACCACTGCCACCCTCCTCAACAACACCGCTGCCACCCCCCTAAAGTACCACCGCTGCCACCCCCCTAAAGTACCACCGCTACCACCCCCCCTCAAGTACCACTGCTGCCATCCCCCCTCATCACCCCTGCTGCCACCCCCTCAAGTACCACCGCTGCCACCCCCCTCAAGTACCACCGCTGTCACCTCCCTCAAGTACCACCGTTGTCACCCCCCCTCAAGTACCACCTCTGCCACCCCCCTCAAGTACCACTGCTGCCACCTCCCTCAACATCAGAAACAGAAATGTTCTACTTTGCTGTACAGTGAAAAAAAGAAGTATCAAAATTACACTTTTTCGGGGGGCCCTTCATGATTTCTTGCACCGGGGCCCTGAAGTTTCTAGTTACACCTCTGCCATAGACACACAACAGGATATAGTCTAAAACTATGGAATGATACAAGTGGTGGTCAGAAAATGTGGATATGATACAAGAGATGGTTAGAAACTATTCACATGATAAAAGAGATGGTCAGAGGCTTTGGGCATCATACAAGAGATGGTCAGAGACTGTGAACATGATACAAGAAATGTTCAGGGACTGCAGACATGATACAAGAGATGTTCAAAGACGGTGAACATGATACAAAAGATGGCCAGAGACTGGACATGCTGCAGAAGACTGGCAGAGACTGTGAATGTAGTGGTTGGAGACTAGAAACAGGCTTATTGAGGGTCATAGACTGGAGAAACATTACACATGCCTGTTAGTGAACACTGCTATAAAAGGGCAAAGAGGGTACACAAATTAGTCTCTGCAGGGGCCCCAAGGGCCTTACAAAGAGCTGCAGACAGCCCCTGGGCCCCCTTACCTCATAGAGAACAGCCTATCCATTGCATCCCCTACCCCTATTATTTTCTTAGAATATAGTATGTATCTCTGTTAAGTCTGTCCCTATCACTAAGCCTCTTCTTAATAAAGGTAAACATTTATATTTTTAATATAAATGTTCTAGGTTGCAAAAAACTATAGTTATATTTCAGTGTAAATGGAGGAATTCTATAAAGCCAAATGGTTCAAATGGCTTACCCAGAGCTATCAAGACCTGCTGGATGAGTTACATTGGTAAGTTTAGCATTATCAACTGTAAGACTGAAAAGATGACTTAGCTAAATTGTTTGTGCATACATTTTTGTGAAATTTCTTTTTACTTTAACATGAAATGCTTTTTTTCTCCCAGACTGCGCATTAAATTTGGTAAATTGCATCTCAAACTGGTATTTTGGAAGGAAAAGCGCCTGACAAAGTGAAGAATTGAATAATATCAAATCCGCAAAGCCAGCTTTTGTGTGCCGATCGAGGGACCCATACAAAGTTAACATGCTCCAAGTGATGTCTGTTGTGAAAAACACATTTGGAAAACACGGCTCGCAACAAAACACAATTCTTGGCTTCCAAGAATTGAAGCTGCCGGGTGGCTATACTTTAAATGAATCATTACATTGTATCAAAAGAGTGAAAATCAACAACTAGCATTTTTCTCTCACTTGATCATCAACAGAGAGCTTGGCTTTAGCTCAATCTCTTTTATTAGTGGAAAAAAGAGAAAAACAATGAAAAAATAAATCTTTTCAAAACTGGCATGGCACAATGCAAGTCAAAACTGTGGGAAGCAGAATGGTGCATCTATTTCCACTTACTGTATTAAGGAATGGCTAAATTGCTTGCAGATCTTTTTTTTCCCTGATGTACCACTTGTGAGTAATAATATAATTTCCTAAATCGCAGGCATAAATACATAAAGCTGCCTCATGGCGGTTATGTATTATCTCATATTATTATGTATTGTAAAGGAAACAGAGCACAGCTATGCATAGAAAGAAAGTTAATTTTTTAGAAAAAAGGTTTTTTTTAACTGAAGATTTGAAATGTATAAATGTCAGAGTACCTTTAAAACATTTACAAAACATGGTTACTTTTTCCCCACTTAACAGCTGTTCTGTTCTTGGGCCCCTGAACTCCTGGACAATAGCACATAATTATATGGTAAAGTACATATCATGAAAAATATATATATTTATAATTTTAAAAAATGCATCTGAAAATGGACAGTACGTGTACACATGGAATAAGCATGCCCTTCCTTTCTTACAAACATATATAACTATATATGCACAAATTATTTCTGTGTGTGTGCGTTGAGAAAAGATAACATATTCCCATCAAGTTCAACCAACCACAAAATTTAGTAAAATTTCCCAAAATCCTAATCCTGTATTTGACACGAAGGGAGGCACAGAGCTTAGAAAGCATGGTCAATCAGTCTTGATCATCTAATGAAATTGTATATATTCTAAATGTACAGTGCTAGTTCTTAGAAATTTTTATAGACAGTTATATTTTGTGGTTTTAAAAACACATCCTGCTATTTTGCAATATATAGAGTTGGTTTGAACCAACCCATAGGATAGTCTATTCCACATTTTAGCAGCTCTGTAAAGTCACAGGGGGTGGGTAGATAAACCTCTTTTCTTTCAAACATAAGAAGTGCCACCTTCTCATTTGCAATGAACTTAAGTTTAACAGCTTTGCCCCATGTACCAAGTTTAATTTTATATATATATATATATATATATATATATATATATATATATATATATATATATACTCACAAGCAGATTTATAAATCTTTGATAGCCCTCTATTTATCTGTTTTGTGTATGTAGTATTTTATTGCTACTTATTATTTGCCATTGTCATCACTGACTCTATCTGGGAGACAATAAATAATATCATTAATAAAAAAAAAAAAAAAAAACTTAAGAAACAGATTTCTAAATTGTTCATCATTATACTGGAAAATGAACATTTTCAAAATATGTTAGAAAATGTATGCAGGCCAAGTATAAAATTGTAAAATTATAGAGCAAAGAAAGAAAATAATAAAAGATCAGCCTCATGTAGTAAAAAAATAAACTGACTGAGCTAGAAAGAGAAGTTCTGCTAAAGGTACTGTCAGTATTGGACCAGTATTGCTTGTGAACAGCAACCTAACATACCTTGTTTAACAGGAAAAAAGTCATGCGTAGAAGGCAAAGACCAAAAACAGCCACTCTGCAATCATCTTTCATTGTTCTGGCTGATCTAAATTGACAAAGGATGTAATCTGATTGGTTAGAGGTTCTACGCATCAAAGGTGTTTGCAATGTTTTATTACACAAAGTCCTTAAAAAATGTTAAAAAAAACAAACATCAAAAGCACTTCCTGTGTACTTGACAGCGTGACAAAATATTTCTATCTTTTTCTATGAGCTGTGGCACATAACAGAGATTATATTATTAATAATAGTTACATGAACATCTGTAGATACTGTGTAACCCTTCAGTCCATTTCCTAGACAATGGCACCTAAAAAGCAAAAAAAAAAAAAAAAAAACAGAAAAAAAAAAGATTTGAAAATAAAACATCACGCGTACTATGAATGGCACTTCTTTCTATCTTACATTTTAAAAACATCATTGAAATCAGAAAGTTCATTTACAAAGGACTGGCAGTTGCAATCAAAGCAATAATGCAGTGCTGAGAAAAAAGGGTAATTGGTTTGGTAAAGATCGCTTTCCATTACACCATAAAGCACTACACAATAGGAAAGGTCGCCAATTAAGCAATCATGAATACCAAGTACTGAAGCTGATGAAAATAGGGCAGTGGTTTAAATAGATTTGCAAGCAATTTACCTTTTCACAATGTTGGCAATCTGATGCAATTTGCTTGCAATTTTGTGTGCTTTCAGTACACTTGAAGCTGACACTACAACGACCAAATGGCAAAGAGGCCTGCATAGAAAATGTAAAACTATCTTGGCTGCATCAGGCAACCAGAATAGTGGTTCATCAGGAAAATTACAACAATTAACATAAGTGCTGCAAAAATCAACACTTTAAATGTCACACTCACTAGTCTGTCCAAGGACTTTAAAAGTGCCATCTCCATTGCTGGACTGAACAGTAAATATGAGGCAATCAGCAACGTGCTTTGAGGTTGATGGCTTCACAATTGATGTGACATTCTCTGAGTGAACAAATAGTGGCTTATTTTACAAAAGCAACTATATTATTTTATTTTTTATATTTTAATTTGACTTAAATTGTGCCAACACAAAATTACCTTTTAAAGCTTTTAATTATTTTTTTTTTCATTTTTATATATGGTATGTTTCATTGAATTTAACATCTACTTTTGTTTTTGTTTAATATAAAAAATTCAATGTTTTGGGAAAGCTGCTCCAAGTTGATTAAAGACAGGATGTCGAAGGAGACAGGATCAGATAGACAGGAACTGCAGGTGGCAAATTGTACAAGTTCACCTCTCTGCTGGATACTAACTTGAGCTATCTTAAGTAAGATGGAATTCCTTTACAACACTAGCTGCTTATTACATGCCACTAAATTCCTAACCAGCTACTAACTCATTGTATAGGTAATGAGAACATGCGTCCTATCGCTCAAATGACAACCCTCTAGACTGCAGTCTGTTCACACTCAACAGTATTAGAGTAGAGGGTAGTATAATGCTATTTTGTATTTACATGGGACTGCCTACACTATTATGCAAGGGGAATGTCAGACTACTAGCATAAATGCACCCGCTCATTGAACAGAAAGTAATTTAACCGGAATCAAAAAATACTGTGGTCATGTACAGTTAATGATACGATAATGTATGTGATGCACCTTCAAAGAGAGACATACCATACCATATTACTGGCTACGCCAAGGTTGTGACACCAGCTCTTTTAAAATATAGATATATGAATATATATATATATATATATATATATATATATATATATATATATAAAATGACTCTGCAAAATCATAATTACAGCAATATCCTTTTCATATTATGTGCAATATCTAATATCCCTGTAAACCTAACACATTTTAGGGGTTAGTAAATGTAATTTACAATTTTAATTTTTTATGCAGTTTTGCAATATGAACACACATGGACAAATGCTTACATATTACAGTAATAATAGATAATAGTGTCCTTCTGCATTAACCACCTCAATACCAGACACATTCACCTCCTTCCTGCCCATGCCAATTTTCAGTTTTTAACGCTGTCCCACTTTGAATGACAATTACTCAGTCATGCAACACTGTACCCAAAAGAAAAGCAGCAGCACCCCTATACAAAATTTATATAGGACAAGGACAGCACTTGCATTAACCACCACACTGAAATACGTGCAACATTTCTACAGAAAAAGCAATAAATCTATGTAAAATAAAACACTATATAAAAAACTATACAAAATAAGTCCACAAATTTCTTAATGTACTCTTGTCAGAAAGACGTATATTTATGCCAAAAGCGTAGGGAGGGACCCCCCGGTTACATCACTTCTGCACCTGTGGAACGCGCACTGGAGGGCGCAGCAGAGTTCTGGGTTTCATTTTTAAAAGGCTGATTGTTTGTACACATATTGTAAGTGCATGTTATTATTTATTGTATGGGGGTTAAAAAAAAGTTATTACAATATGGTAGGAATCCCTTTCTTCTCTTCATAACATATATACTGGACACTGTATGGTGGTCCATGAGGATTTAAAGAAACAGTGGCGTGCTTCCTGGAGAGATAGCGTGATCCAGCCTGTGTTACATCTGGTTAAAAGAAGTGAGTAACTGGTGTGACTGGTATTGTAGTGATTAGGGATACTGACTGGCAGCACTGGTCTGGTGATATTGTATGGCTGTTGCAGTGATCAGAGATAATAACTGGTGACACTACATACAGTGATATCAGAGCAGCCAGCCATTGTAAATGATCATTGTCACAGTGGTAAAACATCACTATAGTGACACTGCACTTGCTCTGATGACAGTATGTAAAAAAACATTTTCTTTTACAATTTTTTTTTTTTTTTTACAATTATTTAATATATATTGTCACTAAAGCAGTACAGTATCACCATAGTGACACTGTACTACTCTGGGCGGGGGGGTTGGGGGTGATAAGGGATTTTTCTTTTTTTGTATTACACTCTGATTGCATAATACGGATGATCACTGTATATGCAATCTGTAACACTGTTCAAAGGTTTTATTCATTAAACTTTTGTTTACTGCTGTGATTCTGTGGTTGGTCACAGCTATCACATGGTACAGGGCTGCTGTGATTGGCCCTGGTCCCATATGATCACTGTGACCAATCACAGAGATCACACAGTAGTAAGCAGGGCATCATGAATGACAGCCTTGTTACTACTCAAACTGTGATCAATGTGATTGGTCACAGCGATCACATGTTATCAGGGCCACTCACAGCGGCTCGGCACCATGATCAGTGACTGTGTCCGGTGGACACAACGGTCATAAATCTGATGGACACATCGGTCATAAATCACGCCGATGTGTGCCGTCTGAAGACACAGGGGTACAGCCTCTTGGAACTACAGCGCAATCATTTACATTGGCCAGGCAGAAAATAGTTAAACTAGGCATAAACCAAAGTGTAAAGATAAGGGCTGCACTCTAATGATGTCAACCATTCAAGTTTATTCCAAATCCACATTGCCTGTGTTTGGCCATGCCACTCCAACACATTTCACCAGGATTGAGTTTACTTGTAGAGGCCTCTGCAATTAAGCCCAATCCAGGTGAACTGTGTCAGGGGGCATGGCCAAGGGTGGGGTCTGTGCAGGATGTGATGGATTTGAAATAAACTTTAATGGTTGACTTCATGAGAGTGCGGCCTGATCTTTACACTTTGGCATTGATGTGGAGTGGGATGTGCTCTTTTCTGGGGCTAGCACCTAGCGCAGATGTTGAGCCAAGAGGAAATACATAGGAAGATTGGAGCAGTGCTGCCTTGTTCTTTTGGCAATAGGCATAAACCAAATTACTAAAATCTCATATAAGCTTTAACATTTTAATGTAATTTCAAAGTTGTGTAGTTCACAGAGAGAAATGAAAGCAATGTAACTGATAGGAATGCAGCACAGGCAGAAAGTACTAGAAGTTATCAGCTCACAAGATTTCTGGCAGGATAAGCAGGTACATTTCTGTACCTATCCAACAGATATAACACAATTATTCCTACAGTGCAGTGTACTGCAGGACACACAACTTGTCCTAACTGTCCCAGGAGTATTCTACTTTACCTTTCACTTCTCCGTATTTTTTTAGTTTGCATCAGCTCTTGCATGTACCAATTTTAGCACAAATGTATTACATAACACCACATAAAGCAGCTAATTTTTCCCAATCTGAACTAGTAGTGGACACATTCAGATGCTTACAAAAGGTGCTAGGATGCTAAAAATGGAACTCCAATCAAATCTTTTTGTAGAACTGTTATGATCTCTGATGGGTTTTTATTGGTGTCCATGATCCTAGTGGGGAGATCTCCCTTCACTTCCTGTTCTGGTGAAAGGTGATTACAAGGACAGGAAATGGGGAAAATTCTCCAACAGGGACACAAAAAAACAGAAGCTATGAGGGAAGCGGTCTTGTATTACAAGCATTGTGTACCAGTTAGAAAGCCAGACAAATCCTGTAGATGTTTTTTTTTGTTTTAAGTTTAATATAAACATAAAAAGAATGTTCTGATTTTCAGCAGAGTACTAGAAAAAATATTGGTTTGGATTATTTTGCTGCATTAATCAATAGAAATGGCAAACTTGACACTTGAGCAAGCTTTTATTGCTGGGCTGAATTATGAACAGGAACATATAGGAAGGGGTAGATTTTTTTTAGAGCTAAATAAAGATCAGGGCCTGGAGTGCAGGACAGCCGGGGGCAGCACACAGCCACCCAAACATCATGTTGTTGATGGTCAGTAATACACAATATAATCAAAAAGTTCTAGGCTGTCCTCCTGTCTGCCAGTGTCATCCATCTAGAGCCTGTTTCCGTTTGTCCACAGTCTTGGCATGCCTTGGGCGGTTATAATATCTGAGCTTGTTGCGTGATGCCAAATTTAGCAGGTTCATGGGGACAGGAGACTCCACAAGATGTTGGCCTAGAGGGACAGAAAGTATATCCAATGTATCCAGGTATACATCCTTACTGTACATATTCTGCATTATATCAACACTGTGCGCTACTTTACCAGTTTTTGTACTGATTAAGCTATTTCTCTCCAGTCCTATCTGTCATCATTATGACCTTTTTTGCAAGCCATCGGTTTTATGAACACGTGTGTAAAAACAAGTTTGCATAATATATAGTATAAACAGTTATCATTTTTTGTGAAACCAAGCTTGGTTTCTTTCAAAGACTATAAGTGGTTCTAGGGTCATTACCTATGCCTGGTAAAACTCTATGAACTTCATAAGTCTTACAGAGCGTAATGACAGCAGGTTGCTTACTCTGTTTCATGGGGTAGACAGTATCATTTGCATGCTTTTGTAAAGATACTAAATTCAGCAAATCGGACAAAATTTTAACTGTGGGTGGCCCTGTTGGCACCACCCAACCTGACAAAAGTTGAATCTTCAGTGGATTTTTGTCAAGGGAACCAGGTGAATAATTTTGGGCCGAATATTGATACAGACAACTCTCTCCTTGTGACTGCAGGAAGTTCCTCGCGACTTCCTTCCCCTACTGCAGTGTCGCTTTGGTCAAGCACCACCTACAGTGTGCAGTACAGACTGCACCTGCCCGCAGACCGCCATCACATAGTCTCTCTCTGCAGGCTAATGCAGACTGTTTTTCCCCATGGACTGAGAAATAGCCTGTGAAGATGATTGCCATCTCTATAATGTCTCTCTAAAAAGGTTAACCACACCAATTGCACAATCAAACCAACATTTCAGGAAACTCAGCAATGCAAATAACAGCCTTCACAGCCAACTGGCTTTCACTGGAGTTTCACAATAAATGTAAAAGTAGTCTTGGAAAAATATAAACTCCTTACACTTAAACCCCAGTGCTTCTCCAACACTAGTTAGATACTGTAGGTTATATTTATCCTTTCCATTTCATGAAGGATCAGCAAACATATCAATAGTCTGATAATCTGTAACACAATCTTGGAGATCCAATGGTAGTTTTTTACATCTAAATTAACGTCTTCACTTTTCCTTATTCTAAATGTGTTATCCAATGACAGGGTATACATCAGTTTATTGGCTATATACTGTGGTGTCACAACCTTAAGGAAGGGAACAGTAATGGTCCTATGGCCCCAATTCCGATTTCAGAAAGGAAAACCATCACTGACCCTGTGAGATTCTAACACCCCGATACTGCAACACTGACATCATGGCATCCTCCTACCTCATGCTAAAGTCCTATAAACATTGCCTTTGTTTACTGCCAAACACAACAGGACACCCAATTTTGGCAGTGTACCCCTTTTACTATACTTCTGTTGTATTGCATTCAGGTGCACTAACAGGTAATATTATGGTTGTGTACTTCAATGCCTTTGCAAATACTGCCAAGGTGTGGGGATATAGCTTAATTAGGATATTTCTAAACCCAAGAATAAAAATGTAATACTGTATATTGTCCCTTACCAGTCTGTGGATGTGGTGGCTGCATTAGTTTTCTTTTTTAAGCTAAGTTTATGTCCTGTAAGTACAGAAAAATACCTGGTGATCCTGTCAAAAATATTGTGTTTTCATAACTTCCTGTGTACTAAACTGTAATCTCAAACAATGGTATCAGCTTTTCCAGCTACTTTCTGTGAACCCCACTCCATGTAACAGGGATGAAGAGAGGGGAGTATTTGTAGTCCACATCAGGAAGGCAGACGTGACGATGCTGATTCTCAATTGTCACCCAGAAATGTAATTGTGCTATTGGCAGAATCAACAGATAAATAATAAATGGGGAGTACTCGGAATGGTCGGGGTGGAAAGTGGGGTCCCCCAGGGTTCTGTGCTTGGACCAATCCAATTTAATTTGTTCATAAATGACCTGGAGGATGGGGTAAACAGTTCAATTTCTGTATTTGCGGACGACACTAAGCTAAGCAGGGCAATAACTTCTCTGCAGGATGTGGAAACCTTGCAAGAAGATCTGAACAAACTAATGGGGTGGGCAACAAAATGGAAAATTAGGTTTAATGTGGAAAAATGTAAAATAATGCATTTGGGTGGCAAAAATATGAATGCAATCTACTCACTGGGGGGGGGGGGGGTCTCTGGGGGAATCTAGGATGGAAAAGGACCTGGGGGTCCTAGTAGATGACAGGTTCAGCAATGACATGCAATGCCAAGCTGCTGCTAACAAAGCAAACAGAATATTGGCACACATTAAAGGGGATTAACTCAAGAGATAAAGCGATAATTCTCCCACTTTGCAAGACTCTGGTCAGGCCTCACCTAGAGTATGCTGTCCAGTTCTGGGCACCAGTCCTCAGAAAGGATGTACTGGAAATGTAGCGAGTACAAAGAAGGGCAACAAAGCTAATAAAGGGTCTGGAGCATATTAGTTAGGAAGAAAGGTTACGAGCACTGAACTTATTCTCTCTGGAGAAGATATGGAGGAGATATGATTTCAATTTACAAATACCATACTGGTGACCCCACAATAGGGATAAAACTTTTACACGAAAGGGAGTTTAATAAGACTCGTGGCCACTCATTAAAATTAGAAGAAAAGAGGTTTAACCTTAAACTGAGTAGAGGGTTCTTTACTGTAAGAGCCGCAAGGATGTGGAATTCCCTTCCACAGGCGGTGGTTTCAGCGGAGAGCATTGATAGTTTAAAAAACTATTAGATAAGCACCTGAACGACCACAACATACAGGGATATACAATGTAATACTGACATATAATCACACACATAGGTTGGACTTGTGTCTTTTTTCAACCTCACCTACTATGTAACTATGTAACAGATGAATAAGGGAAAAGGGGGAAATGAATGCAGCCACCACATTTAAGAATTGGTAAGTCACAATATATTACATTTTTGGTTTTGGGTTTAGTTATACTTTAGGAACTATCCATGGTCTTGGAATGTTAGCCCTTGGTCCTGGATTGTTCCAGGAGCAATGTAGCTTTAGGAATAGAGTTGCTTACAACCTTTTATTAACATTAAAATACTCTGATAAAATTAAACTAAGAATGTGGTGCAGGGGAATTCTCCTCTTATTAGTCATTCTCAGGGGAGTACTGTGAAATATCTGACAGGTAATTAATACCTGCATAAATAAATTAACTACACATTACTTGGCATGCATCCACTTATGTCCACTGATGCTAGACCTACTTTAAGTTTTAATACATTTTTTAAATGAAAGCTAGTCAAGATTACAACTATGTAGTAGCTGGCAGGTTGTTTGAGTGCTTAGAAGTACCAAATCTTCAATCACTATTATTACAGTTTATATATTGTCACCAAAACCCTTGTCTTCAGGTGGCAGAAAATCTAATTTTAGGCTCATATGCAGTATAATCTTCTTTGTGCCCTCACATCCATTTTCTTTGAACTCTGGTTACCACTTAGTGAACATGGATCGGACATCACTGAATAGTGAATTCTATGACAAAAGTAATGGCAATACCGATCTGAATTTTGGGAATAAAGCAGAATGGGCCAACACTGTTTAGACAAGTCCCATTACTTTTTCTGTTATGTTTCTGTCAAATTCTGCACTCAGTTGACA
Organism: Aquarana catesbeiana; assembly: GCF_042186555.1. Taxonomy (NCBI): domain Eukaryota; kingdom Metazoa; phylum Chordata; class Amphibia; order Anura; family Ranidae; genus Aquarana; species Aquarana catesbeiana. The sequence continues at coordinate 107,785,982 of NC_133328.1, forward strand.
TAATTATGTGTATACATTTTTTTTAATGTCTGCTCAATGTTAAGTTGTTTCTGATCTAGAATATTTACATTTTTGCATAATTAACATCTAGTTCATCAAAATCCATTCTGTTAGCTTCCAAATTGACAATAGCCAGAGCATTGAAAAAAACATTTCACATTCTTCTCCAAAATCAAAAACTGATGCTTTTTTTCTTAATGAAAAACTGACTAGTATCCTTACGAATACACGTGACAAATTCCTCAAGGTTTGGGACCCATGGATCACATACCATCACCTAACCCTTTCTACGAGCAGCTTAACAGCTTTATGCTACACTGCTACACTGGGGATTCCCTGCATCACGCTTTCCTCCTACCCTCTCCCCTCTCCCTCTTTTTTTCCTACCCACTAACCATCTTTCTTTTAACTGTTCACTGTTCATCCCTTTCCACCCATATTTTATATCCATATATCCGGACCACAAATTCCAATAGAACTACCCAATTCTGAGTGCCTTTTGGACCATGAAGCAATGCAAGAACAAGCATCTGGATGTATATAAACAACCACATAATACTGTTTATCTTGCTTACCATTCTGTTTATTGTCATTTCATGTTTTGTAAAATTGGTTACAAAAAAATTGGTTATCTTTTGAATTGAATTCAGTTGCTGTATTTTCCTAGTAAAGTAAATAAAAATTATTGAAATGAAGAAAAATGTACTCTCACCTAATACAAGAAAGTGCTGCGTGACTACACAGGGCTTCTGCAGACAGAAGTGTTCCATGCAACTAGATGACTTTGACTGCCATAGTGAAACTATGCTAAGATAGTGGCTGGTGGCATGTTGGTTATGCAGAACTGGAAGCCAGGAGCAGTAACCAGAAAACCCCTCGCCCTATACCTCCCAGGAACACTCCAACTATCCCTTCACACTAGCTGTACACACAACACTAACATTCCTTTATGGCTTTCTTAATCTCCAATTGTATATACTAGCCTCATATGTTGGGAACCTCAAAGCAAACTGTCTGTCAGGACCTGGTCTCAAACCTTGGACATCTTCTGTGTCTGGCATTGATTCTTTACACTGAGCTATCTGGGATGCTGGACATCTCCCTGTCTGATCTATTGGACAATCCTACCTGATCCATTGGAACAATCCTGCTTCATGTCTTGATTGCTATTGAACCTTGAACTCCTGTCTCCTCCCTTATAAGCCTTGCCTTTGCTCTTCCTGTCGCCAGATTATTGTGGTCTGATCCTGCTTACTACTGGAGCTACTTCTATTGCTGTTGGAAACTACTTTGGGTTGTGACCCCGACTACAAAATTCTCCTCCTGCATCGACTTTGGCTTGTGACCCCGCCTACCAAACTCTTGTCCTGCATCGACCTTGGTTTGTGACCCCAACACTGATCAAAGATCTAGCTATTCATACTTTCCAATTTCTTGCAGAATTGAGAACTGAGCTTGTCTGGTATTGTCAGCCATTGGTCTCCACTCATTACAGGTATTCTCCTAACACTGTCCTGAACCAAAAATGACTGACTCATGTACAGGTATCAAGGTCATGGTACCACTAAACCCCATCCCTTCATAAGTAGATTAACCCCCTTGCCCAAACACAGGAGTCTCTTCCGCATGAGCATTAGGGATGAGCTTCGAGTTCAAGTCGAACTCATGTTCGACTCGAACATCGGCTGTTTGCCAGTTCGCCAAACAGCGAACAATTTGGGGTGCACACCCTTTAAAAGTCTATGGGAGAAATCAAAAATGCTAATTTTAAAGGCTTATATACATGGTATTGTCATAAAAAGTGTTTGGGGACCTGGGTCCTGCCCCAGGGGACATGTATTAATGAAAAAAAGTTTTAAAAATGGCTGTTTTTTTTGGAAGCAGTGATTTTAATAATGCTTAAAGTGAAACAATAAAAGTGTAATATTCCTTTAAATTTCGTACCTGGGAGGTGTCTATAGTATGCCTGTAAAGGGCCGAACCAAAATAAAAAAAAAAAAAATGGCGTGGGGGTCCCCCTAAATTCCATACCAGGCCCTTCAGGTCTGGTATAGATATTAAGGGGAACCCCACGCCAATTTTTTTTTTTAAAATGGCGTGGGGTCCCCCTCAAAATCCATACTAGACCCTTATCCGAGCACGCAACCTGGCAGGCTGCAGGAAAAGAGGGGGGGGACAAGAGTGCCCCCCCTGAACCATACCAGGCCACATGCCCTCAACATTGGGAGGGTGCTTTGGGGTAGCCCCCCAAAGCACCTTGTCCCCATGTTGCTGAGGACAAGGGCCTCATCCCCACAACCCTTGGCCGGTGGTTGTGGGGGTCTGCGGGCGGGGGGGCTTATCGAAATCTATCGCAACCCCTACCATTTCACAAAAAAAGTGTCAAAAATGTTAAAAATGACAAGAGACAGTTTTAAATTTTAGTTAGGGGTTCCCCTGTGGGGTAATCCCATGCCATTTTTATCAATGAACTTTTATGTGTATTGTCGGACCGGCAATTCATTAATAGCCGCGAGTAGTTTTAAATTACTTTTTTTCCTTTAAAATGTCATTTTGCTGTCGGACTGTTCTAAACACGGGAAACATGCACCCCTTTACAGGCATACTGTAGACATCCCCCCCAGGTACAAAATTTAAAGGAATATTACACTTTTATTGTTTCACTTTAAGCATTATTAAAATCACTGCTCCCGAAAAAGCGGACGTTTTTAAAACTTTTTTTTGCATTGATACATGTCCCCTGGGGCAGGACCCGGGTCCCCAAACACTTTTTAGGACAATACCATGCAAATTAGCCTTTAAAATTAGCACTTTTGATTTTGAATGTTCGAGTCCCATAGACTTCAATGGAGTTCTAACGTTCGTGCAAAGTTTTGGTCCGTTCGCAAGTTCTGGTGCAAACCAAACCAGGGGGTGTTCGGCTCATCCCTAATGAGCATACATGTGTGGCATTAGTAGAAATTGCCTCATTTATCAAATGATAGATCTTGATTTGCTAAAAAAATATTGTCTGTTTACTTACTAAAGTGAATTTTGCTTAGTAAATGAGGTGAAGCTGTGCTGAGTCCAATCATCCAATCATGTGCAAGCGAAAATCCAAATTTTTAAAATATTTCTTTGCATGTGATTGAATATCCTTATTGAATACAGCTTCAACTTATTCACTAAGCTAAGTAAAAAATGATTTTGCAAAATGAACATGCTCGACTCTTTTTTTTTAACTCACTTAAGGTGACATTTAAAGTTAAACATAAGAAATGAATACTAATCAGTTTATACTTACCTGCTCACTGTAATGATATTTCACAGAAAAGTCACATTCTGTCCCTACTGAGGCTGTGCTACCCTTCTTCAGTTACCTCCGTTAACAAGCCAGGCGCTAAGGGGCCCCCATGTGTGCTTGTTCCCATTAGTTCCTATGCCGAGTTATGTGTAGCCATAGACGCACACACAGTGCTGGTGAGCCATGCCACCCTATTTCCTTCTCAACGTTTTGATGGTATCAGAAGCCTATGATTCCACTGTCCTTAAAGTGGATGTAAACCCAATGTAATCCTTTCTAAACTACTGCCATAGGGGTTATCTATAAGGCTATACATGCCTCCTGCATGTATCTTTACCTGTCAAATGTCTCCCCTCTGTCTGTTATGAGAGCAGAAAAACTGCATATTCTGTGGGTGGGCCTGTTGTCTGGAGCTCGGTGGGTGGAGTCGTGATGTCAGTAGACTCCCCGCCAACCTCTACACTCCCCTTGTCAATATGCATTTTCTATTTGTCAATATGTGTATTTCTTACACTGAAATTCTGCTATGATCTCTAATATCCAGTGAAAAGACAGGAAAGTAACCACATGACTTCAGCATGCCAAATCTTGCTGAGGTGTGGAACAGCCAATCCTTGCAGAGCTGCTGAAGAAAGCAGTGGGGGAGGGAATAAAAAAACAATGCATGTCTTAGGCTAGTGCACGAGATATGTAAATCACCTGTCACTCACAGCAAGGGGGAGGATTTGACAAAGTTTTTCTCTGTTTGTCAAGATTTATCTCACTGAACAATAAAAGAGGATTGATCAGAGATGGATTAACTCTGTATGGCAAGACTGGGCTTAAATGATAGGAAATCTTATACTCTATATTATGACATAAAAAAATGTACTTACTGTATTTATTGGTGTATAGCACTCACTTTTTCACCATGAAAATTGTGTGCAAATAGCGTGTGCGTATTATACACCAATACTTCAATTTTAGCTGCCTCGGGGGGGGGTCACAGGGAAGGGGGCGGGACGAGCGGCGTCAGATTACATACAGTGAGAAACTCCTGTTTACTTGGTGGCCTCTGTAATAGGAAGTCCCATCTATTGGGGTGCCATTGGACCACTGTTCTGTCTATCATAGGAGATTCTCGCTGTATGTAATCTGTCGGTGCTCATCCCACCCCCCTCCCTGTCCCCTCTAGACTGCAGATGGGCATCGATCAGGCTGCACTGATGGCAATGGTGAGGCTGCTGCATTGATATGGACTGATGAGGCTGCATTGATGGCACTTGTGAGGCTGCAGATGGGCACTGACCCTTATTTTGCTTCAAAGTTCCTTATTTAAAATTTAAGTTTTTTTCCTGAAACTTCCCTCTGAAAATGAATGTACGTGTTATACGCCTGTGCGTGTTATACGCCGATAAATACGGTAATTTCTCCTGTGAAATCAGGAAGTGAGGGAAGTAATGCTGGAGCTGGGGGAGTGGTGACATGGAGCTAGCTAATTGTTAAGGGATGTATGGGTAGCACAAGTATTGGGCCATTTTTTTACCTTAATTCATTAAATGTTTAAACTTTAGTACTACTTTACTCTCTGCCTGTGCTTTACAAGTAGAATTTCTTTGTAAATAATAAGAGTAATTATAGAGCACAATTCCATTTTTATCACATTGGTTTTATCTTTTTCTTTTTTTTTTATAATAATAAACATGCAATAAGAGGCCCATTAGAAAATCAAGTTTTTCTTGGTTAGGGCTTTCACACCAATTTGCCATCACATTTACAATCAGGTTTACTAGTAATAATTTATTAGTTAAACAACATCTTAGTACATTCAATTTAGGTGGTTCGCTTTACTATCCTGAGGGCATCTTTATTAAGTTATCTCATCCACTGATCAACAGTGACATCTTTGTCAATACCAGAGAATGGTGTCAAAACATGGCCACAGTTTGGCTCAGCAAAGATCCTCCCTTCCAAAGAGATAAAAGGCACGGATAGCTTTTCTTTCAGTTACCCCGAAATGATAGTTAAAACGGAAGTCTATAAACATGAGAGCCCAGATTAAAGGATTATCAAACGGATTTGTTATCAAGGCTGTTACTTGCACTGTTCAACATCTGATGGTTATAAAAAAAATTGCACAGATGGGACAAAAAAAACTGACCATAACTTACCCTATTGTATTTCCAGCAATCTCTAGTTACAGCAATACACAAGAATAAGAGATTTAAAGGCAGGTGATGGGATAGGAGAGAAACCTGTTTGACTTAAACAGCACAGGATCCCTCACCATCAAGGCTTGATGTACATCAGCCTGACAGCTAATTAGGGTAGACATGAATTTTTCCAATGTAACAGATGTTCGCTAATCAGGCCAGATTTGGAGCCCTTGCGCCAGCAACATTTCATGCACAATTTAACTATCTAAAAGGAATAAACTACTTAATGCATTGTACTGGAGACACAGCTGTTTCACAATCAGAAAATTTGCTGTCAAAGATGTTCCCTTTAAAACTGACATGTTTTTATATAACTCTGATGGGGTGTTTATAATGTATTAATAGTTGTCAGCCAGTGCTGCTGTCACCAGGAAGAAATAAAATATTTCTGAAGGTATATTAAAAGAAACATACTCATTTCTATTCTGATAGGTAAAAAAAAATCCATTCAGATCATTTAACTGTATGGCATAATGGAGAATTTAAAAAGCATGATGTTTTTTTTTTTTTTTTTTTTCTGAAAGATAAATTCTCTTTGAATGTGAAATGTAAAACAAAAGAATGATTTTAGATGACGCAGGCACAAATAGAAAGGTATTTTTCTACTATGATGCAGTAAATCATTTATATATTTTTAAAATACTCTTGGGATGAGTGTGTTGTGAAGTGGATATATATGTGGTTATGTGTGTGTTCAAGAGCGGAATCATTTTACAAATTATGCCCCGTACACACGGTTGGACATTGATCGGACATTCCGACAGCAAAATCCTAGGATTTTTTCGACGGATGTTGGCTCAAACTTGTCTTGCATACACACGGTCACACAAAGTTGTCGGAAAATCCGATCGTTCTGAACGCTGTGACGTAAAACACGTACGACGGGACTATAAATGGGGCAGTGGCCAATAGCTTTCGTCTCTTAATTTATTCTGAGCATGCGTGGCACTTTGTCCGTCGGATTTGTGTACACACGATCGGAATTTCCGACAACGGATTTTGTTGTTGGAAAATTTTATAGCAAGCTCTCAAACTTTGTGTGTCGGAAAATCCGATGGAAAATGTGTGATGAAGCCCACACACGGTCGAAATTTCTGACAACAAGGTCCTAACACACATTTTCCGTTGGAAAATCCAATCGTGTGTACAGGGCATTAGAGTTCATTTCTTTTTTTTACTAAAAACTGGAAATAGAGCCGAAATTTACCAAGTTTGGTCCAATGTTGAGGCTGAGCAGTGAGGAAGTGGGATTCTGAGCTTTGAAAAGTGGTTTTCCAAATCTGCAATGGCGCCAATTATTTTCTGTGGCTGAAAGAGCAGTCCACCATACTGTCATCACAACTCATGGCTTTTCCATCATACAAGGATGTACTGAAAGAAATGCAAATGTGGGCATAATTTTTTTAAATAACTTATATAGCTTGTACAAATTTGATATATCGAAAGAGTAACTTTTCCTCTATAGTAACTCTTCTTCTTCTTCTTCTTCATTGCAGGTAAGTAATGGATTCTAAGCAGAAGCAATGTGTTGTCATTGAGTTTTTGATGAAGGATGGGTGCAGGCTGTCTGACATCTACAGAAGGCAACAGACGTTTATGGAGATGACACCATTGACAAGAGCAACGTCTTGTCATTGGTGACTCTTGTCAATTGTTTCCCTTTTAATAAATATTCTGTAGCCTTTTGTAGATGTTGGGCAGTCTGCACCCCTCCTTTGTTGAGAACTCAATGACAGCATATTGCTTGTGCTTGGAATCTATTATTTACCTTACCTGCAATAAAGAAGAAGTAGAAGAGTTACTATAAAGGAAGCATGTAAAATTCAAATGACCTATGTATGTTATTAAAATAGTTATGCCCACTTTTGCATTATCTTTTGTACATCCCTAGTATTACAATGTCCATGCCCATTAACAGAAATAGATGTGTAACTGTACATTCTGAATGATTATCAGCACAACTTTTTTAGTAGTAAAATATACAAAGCATTATTTTTCATTATTATTTAAATCAGTGAAATGGTTAGTACAGTAGCTTTAAGCAGATCTTCACTGCATCTAAGCACCACAAACCAAAATTGCTATTTAATGAATTTGTAATATTCAAAGCAAACTCCTCCATCCATCCATGTCTCCATGCTTTATTTTGTTGAGAAATCATTTTGAAAAACAACCCCCTAGCGTTTCTGGGTGTGGCCATCTTGAGTAAGTGCAAATGATTCATTCAGCATTTACTTCCTGGAAACCATCTGCCCTTAGCTCAAGCATGCAGGCAGGAGAGTGTGCTTAGCTGAGAAGACACCTCCTCCCCTCCTGAAGACTTCTGGGATGTACAGTATGACATCACTTGCTTAGGCAAGAAATTAGGAAGTAACTGAAGAAATGTAAAAAAAAAAAAAAAGTTTAAAACAAGTAAATATTATATACTTTCCTATCTATTTACTAACGCTAGCAGCATAAGGATTAAAAAAAAGATCAATGTTGATTGGGAGGGTGAAGTTCCACTTTATTTGTTATCATTCTGCCTTGCAACGCTGGGGTCTTTGGTTCAAATCCTAACCAAGTCACTATCTACGTGGAGTTTGCATGTTGTTTCTATGCTTGCATGGGTGTCCTCTGGGTACTACAGTTTTCTCGTTTTCTCTAAAGACACACTGATAGGTTCACCGGCTGTTGTCTAAAATTGACTCTAATGTGTATGTCATTTTTTTAACTAACCACCACCTCCTAAATCCACCACCACTAAGGCTATAATGGTTATGTACATTTAGATTAACCCCCAAGCCCCTTCCTGCTGGTCTTTTAGTCGTATAAACTAACCTTTCTCCTCTTGCAGTCATTACAGGATAAATAGTGGCTGCAGAGAGCCCAATTTTAGTATCCTTCAAAAATGATTGATGAACTTAAAGAGGAGGTCCAGCCCCCCCCCCCCCCAAAAAAAATTAAAAGTCAGCAGCTACAAATACTGCAGCTGCTGACTTTTAATATATGGATACTTACCTGCCCATAGAGCCTGCGATGTCGGCACCCCAGCCGATCTTCGGATTGGCTATTGGATACAGCCGCCGCCATTCCTGGTAAGGGAATCCGGCAGTCAAGCCTTTTGGCTTCAAAGCCGGTTCTCTACTGCGCAAGCGCGAAGCATGCTGCGCTTTCTAATTGGTCCGCAGGCGGAGGAAGGGGCTGAACTTCCGGGAGACCAGGCCACAGCTTGGTCTCCTGGAAGTGGAGAACGGTACCTGTCAAACAGGTACCCGTTCCCCTCTCCACCCTGAAAGGTGCCAAATGTGGCACTGGAGGGGGGAGGAGATGGATAAGTGGAAGTTCCACTTTTGAGTGGAACTCTGCTTTAAAGACATAAACAGAACAAATTATATACAGTTTTTGTTTCATGGAAGTAAAATTTATCTTTCCAAAGAATTGTATCAGTGCGTGTATTACTTTCATTTATAAAACATTTCTTATGTATTGTGAAGTAAATATACCAGTATTTAAACCTCAGTAAAAAGTGTTTAGTACATCCTGCACTACAGCATTCCATAATGTGTTCTTCATTGTGTTTCATTTAAAAGGCATCCACTTGAGAAGACAGTCCACTGAAGTTTTGAACAAAGGACATCAACAAGAGTGAGAATTTGTATGAAAAGTAAGTAGGGTTATGTATATGTGAAAGAAATGTCAAGAATGCACATATAAAGAATGCAACCAAAATGCCGTTAGCACTTTTGTGGATAAACCTATATAGATAAAATGGGAAAATGTATAATTCCTCATTTAAAACCTCCACCTGATTTAGATACCGACAACACACCACCAAGCTCAGGTAGTCAAGTTGTCCCTAGCAAACTAGTTAATAGGAACAGTAAGCCTGGAGTTAGGCTTTAAGCTGAAATGTACACACATGAAGTAATAAATCATGGCAATGACTCATCACTGATCCAACAGCTCCGTCCAAAATTTTAATTAGGCAAGTTGTGCCTTATAGCAGACGGCATCTGTTGTCCTCTCTCATTAGCTAACTCATCATGCTTTGTTATGTATTTAAAGTTTATCTAAAGCCCCAAATTACGTTATATATTTTTTTTTACTATAGGATAGAGTAGGAATGAGTGAAATATTTCTCAGTTTTATATTTCACCTGTGTTCCCACTGGAGTGATTCCCCTCTCTATTTGTCCTGGTTAGCATTTTCAGCAAGGGCTTGTTTTTAAGCTAATTTACTGCATTTTAAAGCTGTACCCAAAAAGGGGAAGCTCTGCTTGTTTTCTCCCCCCTCCACTGCTACATTTGGCACTTTTCGGTGGGGAGAGAGTACCTGTTTTTGACAGATACCCATCCCCACTTCCTGAAGACCTCGCCGTGGCAAGGTCCCCCAGGAGTTCGGCCCCCATGCTCCTTCCCCTGCCGCTGGGCCATTCACAAAGTGCAGCATGTTTCGCACATGCACAGTAGGGAACTGGCTGTGAAGGCTTCACTGCCAATTTCCCTTACAAGGAATGGTGGCGGCAGCACCCGAGAGCCGATTGAAAAACTGTCTGGGGTGCCAACATTGCTGGATCCCTGGACAGGTACGTGTCCTAATATTAAAAGTCAGCAGCTACAGTATTTGTATCTATTTTATTCCCAGGGGCCTGGGTACAACAATACTACTTACCAGATCCTGCACACCCGCAGGTTACTCTGCAAAGCTAGACTGGTCCCTACAGCCTCTTCTTCAATGCAATCCAGCAGTCTAAAGTCCTCTGACATCATTAAGACTGATGCAGGGACCACAATCCTGCATTAGACGTGAGGATACAGAGGGAAAGTCCACTAAAGGAGCAGAAGAAAGCACCATTTTCCAAGGAAGCAGAGAAAGTGCGCTTACCATGCCCCAGCCTAGATGAACAGTTAACTCTTGCTGGGCGGGAGATTCCAGTACAAGGGAGGACTTTTGTTTTCTCAGTGTTAAATTGGTTGTAAAGGTGTAATTATTATTATTTTTTTACTAAAATAATAAACATGATATATATATATATAGATATATATATATATATCTATATATATATATATATCTATATATATATATAGATATATATATACACAGTATCTCACAAAAGTGAGTATACCCCTCACATTTTTGTAAATATTTTATTATATCTTTTCATGTGACAACACTGAAGAAATGACACTTTGCTACATGTAAACTGCTGGCAACAAAAGTGAGTACACCCCTAAGTAAAAATGTCCAAATGGGCCCAAAGTGTCAATATTTTGTGTGGCCATTATTTTCCAATACTGCCTTAACCCTCTTGGGCATGGAGTTCACGGAGCTGGTTAATGTTAGAGAACTTGCGTTCCTCCACCTTCCATTTGAGGATGCCCCACAGATGCTCAATAGGGTTTAGGTCTGGAGACATGCTTGGCCAGTCCATCACCTTTACCCTCAGCTTTAGCAAAGCAGTGGTCGTCTTGGATGTGTGTTTGGGGTCGTTATCATGTTGGAATATTGCAATGATGCCCAGTCTCCGAAGGGAGGGGGATCATGCTCTGCTTCAGTATGTCACAGTACACGTTGGCATTCATGGTTCCCTCAATGAACTGTAGCTCCCCAGTGCAGGCAGTACTTATGCAGGCCCAGACCATGACACTCCCACCACTATGCTTGACTGTAGACAAGACACATTTGTCTTTGTACACCTGGTTGTCGCCGCACACGCTTGACACCATCTGAATGAAATACGTTTATCTTGGTCTCATCAGACCAGAGGACATGGTTCCAGTAATCCATATCCTTAGTCTGCTTGTCTTCAGCAAACTGTTTGCTGGCTTTCTTGTGCCTCATCTTTAGAAAAGGCTTCCTTCTGGGACAACAGCCATGCAGACCTATTTGATGCAGTGTGTGGTTTATGGTCTGAGCACTGACAGGCTGACCCCCACCCCTTCAACCTCTACAGCAATGCTTGCAGTACTCATACATCTATTTCCCAAAGACAACCTCTGGATATGACGCTGAGCACATGCACTCAACGTCTTTGATTGACCATGGCGAGGCCTGTTCTGAGTGGAACCTGTCCTGTTAAACTGCTGTATGGTCATGGCCACCATGCTGCAGCTCAGTTTCAGGGTCTTGGCTATCTTCTTATAGTCTAGGCCATCTTTATGTAGAGCAACAATTCTGTTTTTCAGATCTGCAGAGAGTTCTTTGCCATGAGGTGCCATGTTGAACTTCCAGTGACCAGTATAAGAGAGTGAGAGCGATAACACCAAATTTAACACACCTGCTCCCCATTCACACCTGAGACCTTGTAACACTAACGAGTCACATGACACCGGGGAGGGAAGATGGCTAATTTGGCCCAATTTGGAAATTTTCACTTAGGGGTGTACTCACTTTTGTTGCCAGCAGTTTAGACATTAATGGCTGTGTGTTGAGTTATTTTGAGGGAACAGCAAATGTACACTGTTATACAAGCTGTACACTCACTACTTTACATTGTAGCAAAGTGCCACTTCTTCAGAGTTGTTACATGAAAAGATATAATAAAATATTTACAAAAATGTGAAGGGTGTACTCACTTTTGTGAGATACTGTATATATATATATATATATATATATATATATATATATATATATATATATACCTGCTCTAAGAGCTTACCCTTACCTCCTCTTCTAGGGTCCCACACCGGGGCTGTTTGCTCCTCCTCTTCTCTAAATGCTCTCATAGCAAGCTGTGTGCTGTGGGGGCACTCATATGGGTGCGCGCCCAAACTGTGCTGTATGTATCCATAGACACACACGTGGCTTGGTTCCACTCCCCCTGCTCTCTCCTCACAGGATTGATTGATTGACAGCAGCAAGAGCCAATAGCTTCCGCTGCTGCCTCTGTGTTCTGTGTAAAGTGGGAGAGAGAGCAATGCTTCTGCAGGCGGGCACAGCACTTAATTGAATTGGGAGCCAGGTAAATATTTAAGCAAGCTGATCATGGAAGGTTTTTTTACCTTAATGCAGAGAATGATGCCTTTAGAACCAATTTAAGCTAAAGGAATATCTAAATGCTTAAATGCCCATAGTCTGGCCACATGTTTGCGTTAAAGTCAATTTTAACGAGCCTTATGTGAGAATTTATAGTAAAGAAGCAGGTTTAGACTCAGCGATTAAAGTTGCTAAAATTCTACACAAATAACCATGCAAAGGTTGCTTTCTTTTTTTCCCCCAACATATTCAATAAATTTCTCTTTATTTGTCAATATATTATAATCTGTTAAAACGTAAATGACCCTCTGTGTAATCTGGTGTTTTGTTTGTTGTAGCCTAATATTACTTAGATGTCGCATCAGCTAGTAGGAGCTCAGCTTGGTTTGGGAGAGTTATGTTACTCCAGTTCCTTTTTTCACAGGTGTCTGCAGGTGTCTTTTGCAAAGCATAATGTGCTGAGTCTTTCATAGGTTTATCAGGTTGCACTGAAACCAAGGAAGGGCCCATGAACAATAAAGACCAAACATGAAAAACACTTCAATTTGACATGAATTCAAGTGAAATCAAGTAAATAACAGAGGATATTTCTGATCGGCAAATTACAAGATATAAAAATGCAATCAAAAGAAAAATACTTATTCACCATTTTTTCTGGTAAATAATTAAAGTAAATGTAATCCCTCACCTTGTAAAACAACTCATTAGTTTAAAATAGAAATGAAAGGCAAAACATTAATGTATACATATAAAAAAAACATTATATACATCTTTTTTCCCCCTTTTTTTTATAAGTAATCACATAATCTCTGTTCACGGCTACATAAGGAGCGCAGAGAGCTGGGGGAGGGGAAACAGCTGATCTTCCCAGTGAATGGCTGTGCAGGGAGGGTGTGTCAGGATAAGTCTTATCATTGGAGGAGAGCAGGCTCTCAGCACAGCTAGAGAACTGACCATGCAGTGCTCTCATGTCTAGTGTGGTCAGTTTTTAATAGGAAAGCAGAGTGACTTGGAGGTACACCACGTAAAAAGCAAGCAATACAAAGAGAACACGAGACTTTTGCATAGAAGTACATGGTACAGCAGGCACATATCAGGAATATGAAATGTTGAGTTTACATATTCCTTAAATCTGATGACATAATGTTTGATAGTAAACAATTCCAAATAATATTTGATATGAATCTAAACATATTAATTATGCTGTATAAGTAATTACTTAGTTGCTGTACGTTACACCCTAAGTGCAACATGTAACACGTTCAGAAGGTAAACGTATACTGAAATGTATTTTTTGGTTAAATTAAGTATTTTATTGTTCGCTAAACCAGGTGACTCTGATTCATTCTTAAACACACGACTAGGGGCACCTCTGCCAATCAGACCAAAGTCTGACATTTTTTGATGTCGTCCCACTCACCTGATTCAGCACCCACCTGAGAACCCTGCAGAGGATGTAGGATTGGGCCCCACATAGCATCAAGAGTGACCTTTTTAATCCTGCGTGGAGACAGGGCTTTCTCCAGCTGCGCTCACAGAAGGTTGCGTGTTTCTACCCTATAGGGTTGCAGCAACCTCAGCAAATGTAAGTGATTTTCCTTTGATTTTATAGAGAAACAATTTTATGGTGATCATCATATTTGAGTGCAAAACAAAAATGCTTAAATAGTCGAGCTAATCAATGCAATATGTGAAAACAAATTAAATATCTTGACAAATTAAGAACAAACACAGTTAAGTGATAAATGAAAAGTGCTAAAAAGAAAAAAAACATTATAATAAAAATTTTTTTTTAAAAAAGTCAGTGAAAATATAAATGAAACAGTCCGGGGCAAGGAAGACGTCATATGTTACGAAACATGTCGAGCAGAGCTACTTGCTGACGTCATCACGTCCCCCCTGATCCCGAAAGTGCGGGCGTTTTACTTGTTTGCCGGCAAACAAATATTTTTAACCAGGCTATCCTTTTACTTGTGGAATGTAAGTGCATTTCTTTATCATTTTGATAAAGTACCTAGGAGGACCCCCTTTCCCCCTCCAGTGCATTCCTGGAATCTTAGGAGGACCCCTCCATCTATACCACGCCATAGAGCAGTGGTTGGCAACCTCTGCCCTCCAGCTGTTTTGAAATTACAAGTCCCATGAGACATTGCAAGTCCCTAACAATCACAGGCATAACTCCTAGAGGCAGAGGCATGATGGGATTTGTAGTTTCACCACAGCTGAAGGGCCGAGGTTGCTCACCCCTGCCATAGAGGGTTACTACTAAGCCTTATTAATAGGGACCTCTTTGGTGTCCCTATTAATAAGGTGGTGGTTGCCACAGAAGGATTCTTCACTTAATCATCTGGTAGTGGAATATTTTATGAACTGTCTTCTGAGGAGCATTTCAGTGTTTGTAGTCACGTGGACTGTTTCATTTCTATTTTCACAGACTTTTTTCCCCAAAAACTTTTTTATTATAATTGTTTTTTTCTTTTTATCACTTTTCATTCATCACTTAACATGTTCCGTGATTGTTCCTAATTTGTCACAATATTTAATTTGTTTTCACATAATGCATTGATTAGCATGACTATTTGAGTATTTTTGTTTTGCACTATGATTATATCATATGGTCAGTCGCTACTTTTGTTTACTTTATTACAGACTTTAGCGTGGGTTCTGAATTGAATTGCATTATATTTGAGTCATTCACTACACTATAAGTGCTCTCCTGCCTCCCTCTTTTCTTTTCCAGTGGACATTCTGAGTTGACCCATGAGTCTGTAACTAACCTTTTGTGGCTGAACCCCTTGGATCTCCTTGGACCACCACACACCAAATCCAGGTATCTAGAGGTGACTACCCATACCTGCAGCAATATCCCAAACTTTCCTGTAAAACCATTCACCTAGGAAAAACTCCCACTCTTCCCGATTATACAGAATATTGCTCCTGCCCATTCCAATGGGCCAGTGAGACTGGCAATGATAGGCATAGTCTAACAGGAAAAAGTTTTTTTTTTTTTTAAGACAGAGTGATCAAATGCTCATGAAAAGTAAAATATTATTGTATAGCATATACAGTCTGGTGCCAAATCTCACCTCACAAATGCTCTTCTGCCTCCACAATGGTCTACAGTAGCCCCCTGAAAAGCCCAAATCTTTAGGTATGGGGCAAACATCGTCACAGTGCAGTGCCCAGTACCCAAGTAACCCATCAGCTCTATAACTGCCAAAAAAATTCTTCTAACAATGGCAGTGATTTCCAGTTTATAGATAAAGTTTATCAAAGTCCTTTTTTTCTTCTACTGTTTTGGCACCACTTAACAAGTCTACACAGAGCAGGAGTTAGGTTTCCAGGCAGCCCACTGCAGAAAATATGACATGCTTGGTAATGTCTCTAGTTTTACTGCACGTGTAATTTCATGTTTCCTGTATAATGCTATATTTGTAAGGCTGTAAGATTCAAAGGCAGTATTTCTTGTTAAACTCTGGGACGGATCACTAACATGTATAAACAGGATCTCCCACTTAGGTCTCATTTTGAAAAATTTTCAGCAAGTTCACTGTAATGCCATGTTATATTATCTACAGGAAAAAAGTGGATTATGATCCGCAGTTCTGTAGGTTTAGGTATCAGTGACCACAAGGTTTGTTTTTTTACCAAATTTTACTTCTATACCACTGATTGTTAATTAAACTGTGATTAAATTGATCAGATTATTTTAAATGAAAATGAATACAACCTTGGTTTGCATTTATATTTTAAGCCAGTGGTGGTGCTAGGGTTTAGTACAGCCTGATACTGGTTAAAGTGACATTAAAGTGTTACTAGACAAAAGAAAGTTCCCCTAGGTGGACTTTTAAGGCACTGACATAATTTGTAGAAAAAAACATGCATTTTATTGAACACAATAAAAACAGGATATATTGGAATGGTTACAATAGCTGTATGCTAGATACAAGATCACCACAATGATTGACTGAGAGGTTCTCGTAATTACCCGACGCGTTTCAGAGTATCTATGTCTCCTACTTCAGGGGTATTTATAAGAAGGTCAATCATATATATATTTTGTGGAGATATTGTAGACAAGACATTCTAATAAGGCTATTTAAAAACAAAAAAATTTTAACCGGAAGTGTGTCTCCAGATATCTGCCAGTAAAAATGGCTTGATTTTCACAGCATGTTGAGATATACCATCAATTAAGGGTTAAATGCAATTGGAAAAAAATAAAAACAAGTGATGATTATGTACCACCAAAAGAAAGTTCTATTTGTGTGAAAAAATGATTTCATATGGGTACAGTGTTGCAACAGCGCTGAAATTGGCCTGGGCAGGAAGGGGGTGGAAGTGCCCAAAATTGAAGTGGTTAAGCATAGGTTAATGTACCTCTTTTTTTATACAAACTTTGTGAGAGTGCAGACCCCATTTTGATTTTAACAGTGGCATTTTATTTAATTCTAAAGTATTCCTTTACTGACAAAGAATCATGATAATCAGGAGAAAAGTGTCAACACTCTCATACATGATTACATGGAAGATTGGCTTCTCCAGGTCACCAAGGCCATTTAAATATCTACAAACTACAAATACAATTAGACATGTATATATCTGATATATTGCTCTGTTAATTATCAATGGCTCTTTCTCTGAATGTACATGATTATCTGAGTGAAAAGGTCACGGTCATTGCCTTGAACATCTTAGAGTAATATTAAAAACCATTTATTGAATCTATTAAAAGGCTATTGTAAGACTTGTTAGCTAAGAAGTCAATTCTAATGTTATTTTCTAAAACAAATTTTAGAAATAAGCCATATTTCCTGTCATGATTAGTGGATGAATACAGGTTGTAGGATCCTCATTAAAGGTTCAAACCACCCAGAAAGAGATAACAATTATAATTTGAATCTGGATGGCTAAATCACTCACCCCGAGATCCCCCCAAAGTTCCATATTCCATCCCCCTTGGAGTTAGGGGTCCTCAAAACCTGCATTATGTAAACACTGCATAAACAAAATGTCCCTCAAATACAGTTGTTTTATTTTAGGTCTTCAGATTGTCCCTATGCCTATCTGTGAAAAAAATGCTTCTTCTCAGTAGTGAATCTGTCTTCTTTCTTTTCTTTAACCATATACAGTTTCCCTCATTTTCAGTTTTCTGGTTTCACTTTTTCCTTCTCTGGCAATCTATGGCTTGTTATTAACAATCATTGTCCTGGGTCAAACCTTGCTGACTACAAAACAATATGATTACGTGACCTAAAGGGAACTCATAACAATAGGAATATGGAAGCTACCATTGATGACTTTGAAGGTGTCTTCTGTGGGACTGTAATCCTGATCCTGCCTATACTTTATAGTAAGTTTTTGATCCGGAAATAGGGGGGAAGCCATAAAGTCTGAACTCATGTCCTTTTTTCAGTGATTTACCAAGCAGTGACAGGATCTGGATAACTGCCCTGGATAATATTCCTGGCAGCAACAGCAGCTCCTGTGTTCTCTCCACCCAGATTCTCTTTATTGCCAAAACTGGACACTTTTAGATTGGCAAAGGCATCATGGCTAACCCAACATTCCACTTATGATTATTATTCTTATTATTTAGGAAGAATAATAAGCAATTGGCAGAACCCATAGCTATCTGTCACAAGTTATCTTTTAGCGAGGATACAGCCTGAGTATTTTGTAGCCTAAACCTCAAAGCTCCAAATGCTCAACAACCAAAATTATATGATTTTAAATTTTGTCTGATCACATCTGTGTGTTAAGGCATCTGTAGCTCAATGTCTGAAGCTCAGAAAAGTACCCAAGCTACTTTTGAAACAGAATGGGGCATTTTTGGCCCCATAGGCTTCAATGGAAGCAGCTGAAAAATGCCTGAAAATGAGCGCTTTTCACACATTGACAACCATTCTATTGGCTAAAACAAAAAAGTTCAAGTTGTTATAGGCCTAAATATGCCTGAAAAAAATGCACACAACCACAGAGAGAAAAAGGCTACAAAATTACCTGTAAATGCTCAAGCTCAGGTGTGAATACAGCCTTATTGATCAGAAACCCTAATGAAGTTATTTATAAAGATTGTCAAAATAATTTATTTTTGCTGCACGGTGTTTCAGCCATTTGTGCTGATAAATATTTTTCAAATTTGTACTAGTCAGAAAATATGTGAAGTGCTAAAAAATGTAAAATAAATAAATAAATAATCACACCACCTTGAGAGAAATTCCTTCTGCTTCCCTCCACTGAAGATTGTGGAAAATAATTTATACCTGGCTTAGGATAACATTGAGGGATCATTCACACATGTCCATTGTGGCCCCTTCCAAGGCATTAAGACAGCACCTCTCCAATGCACTTGCATTGCTGTGCACAACATGGCATGGTAATGCACCGCTGTGCCTTGGTACGCACTGTGTCCGAAAAAATGTGGGTTTTAAACTTTTTGTGCATTGGCAGCATATTCAAAATAATGGGCTGACTTAATGCTATGTTATGCACATTAACACTTGGTTTTGATAGAGTAGACGAGGTTCACTTTTATGGCAACAATATTTGGTCAATGGCGTCACCCTGGGTCCCCTGCCCCTTTTTTACATTCAGTCGTTAGACTTGGAAATGTCATGCAGACATAGTACAGGAGATGGTCAAAGACTGCAGACATGATAAAGGAGATGGTCAGAGACTGCAGACATGATACAAGAAATGGTCAGAGACTGCGGGCATGATGCAATAGATGGTCAGAGACTCCAAACATACTACAGGAGATGGTCAGAGACTGCAGGCATGATACAAGAGATGGTCAGAGACTGGAAACATACTACAGGAGATATTCAGAGACTGTAGACATAATACAAAAAATTGTCAGAGACTGCGGACATGATACAAGAGATGGTCAGAGACTGCAGACATAGTACAGGAGATGGTCAGAGACTGCACACATGATACAGGAGATGGTCAGAGACTTTAGACATGATACAGGAGATGGTCAGAGACTTTAGACATAGTACAGGAGATGGTCAGAGACTGCAGACATGATACAAGAGATGGTCAGAGACTGCAGAGATGATACAAGAGATGGTCAGAGACTTAAAACATACTACAAGAGATGGTCAGAGACTGTAGACATGATACAAAAAATGGTCATAGACTGCGGACATGATACAATTGATGGTCAGAGACTGCAGACATGATACAAGAGATGGTCAGAGACTGCAGACGTGACACAAGAGATGGTCAGAGACTGCAGACATAGTACAGGAGATGGTCATAGACTGCAGACATGATGCAAGAAATGGTCAGAGACTGCAGACCTGATACAAGAGATGGTCAGAGACTGCAGACATACTACAAGAGATGGTCAGAGACTGTAGACATGATACAAGAAATGGTCAGAGACTGCGGACATGATGCAATAGATGGTCAGAGACTGCGGACATGATACAAGAGATGGTCAGGGACTGCGGAAATGATACAAGAGATCAATGCATCAAATGCAGCCTACCAGTGCCGACTAAATGCACCCTTATCAGTGCCCACCAAATTCAGCTTATCAGTGCCCACCAAATGCAGCTTATCAGTGCCCACCAAATGCAGCCTCATCAGTGCCCACCAAATGCAGCCTTATCAGTGCCCACCAAATGCAGTCTCATCAGTGCCCACCAAATGCAGCCTCATCAGTGCCCATCAAAAGCAGCCTCATCAGTGTCCATGAAATGCAGCCTCATCAGTGCCCATCAAAAGCAGCCTCATCAGTGTCCATGAAATGCAGCCTCATCAGTGCCCACCAATTGCAGCCTATCAGTGCCCACCAATTGCAGCTTAACAGGGCCCACCAAATGCAGCCTTATCAGTGCCCACCAAATGCAGCCTTATCAGTGCCCACCAAATGTAGACTACCAGTGGGAGCAGATGAAATATGCCTGAAAATTAGTGCTTTTCACACATTGACAACCATTCCATTGGCTAAAACAAAAAAGTTCAAGTCGTTATAGGCCTGAAAAAAACGCACAATACCACAGAGAGAAAAAGGCTACAAAATTACAAAATTACCTGTAAATGCTCAAGCTCAGGTGTAAATACAGCCTTATTGATCAGAAATCCTAATGAAGTTATTTATAAAGATTGTCAAAATAATTTATTTTTGCTGCACAGTGTTTCAACCAGTTGTGCTGCTAAATATTTTTCAAATTTGTACTAGTGAGAAAATATGTTAAAGTGAAGTGCTAAAAAATGTCAAAAAATAAATAAATCACACCACCTTGAGAGAAATTCCTTCTGCTTCCCTCCACTGAAGATTATGGAAAATAATTTATACCTGGCTTAGGGTAACATTGAGGGATCATTCACACATGTCCATTGTGGCCCCTTCCAAGGCATTAAGACAGCACCTCTCCAACGCACTTGCATTGCTGTGCACAACAGGGCATGGTGCGCACTGTGTCTGAAAAAAATGTGGATTTCAAACTTTTTGTGCATTGGCAGCATATTCAAAATAATGGGCTGACTTAATGCTATGCTATGCACATTAACACTTGGTTTTGATAGAGTAGATGAGGTTCACTTTTATGCCAACAATATTTGGTCAATGGCGTCACCCTGGATCCCCTGCTCCTTTTTTACATTCAGTCGTTAGACTTGGAAATGTCATTCACGGCAAGAGTCTGTTGGTAGTGAATCATGGCGGTCGGTGTGTTTTATTCTGCCCCGGTCAGTGGGCATTGTTCCTCATGATCGAATGCCTACTTTACTGAAGAACATGATTGTTTATAGCTTTACAATGTTGGACATTTTTTAATAAAGGACTTTGACTTTGTCAAATGTGTTATGTGTTTATTTACTTTTTTTGTTGTTGCAATAAGGCCCTTGTAAATGTTATGTCTTCTATAGTATTGTTCTAGTATTATATGCCTTATTAAAAGAGCTGCCCACTAATGCTATATTAAAAAGCATTTTTTGAAACAGCACATATTCTCCCTCTGACAGTGCCCAGCTCCCCATTCCCTTTGTTTGACAATATCTTGCCTAAAATCCTTGCAAATGCCTTTGTTTATAAAGAGAAGGAAGCTGGTTTGGAAATGTAATATAAAGGCATATGATATTCCTTTTTCTTTATAAATGTCTTTTTTGCTTTCGTATACTGTACAGGTGTGAGACTTTACAGGTCGATTTAGGGCATCCCCAAGCATGTTATTTAAATGAATTGGCCATTTTTAATGTTTCACTTTAAGCCTTATTAAGGCTGCCATTTTTTTTTTTTTGCATTGGCACATGCTCCCTCTGGCAGTGCTTAGCTGTCCTTTGTTCGACAATCCCTTGCCAATTAGAAAATGGAGAAAACTGATTCAGGATTCTCCTCCATTGACTTTAGTTGAGTTTACATTAAAGTTTGCAATTTAAAGATTTTTTTTCAGCGCCCAAACAGATTTGCCCATCATTTTTTTTGCTTTTTTGTCTGTGTCTTATTGGGGCATATTTTCTCCTTTTCCTGTACTGGCATTGTCACTCTCATTGGAAGATTTCTCCTCATCCACTGTTCTGGTGACACCTATAAAAGATGCTTGAACATCCAATCAGATTTGTCCAGACCACTACATAAACCCCGAATACTGGGGAACTTTGACATGTAGATCAAGCTTGTGAAATCAACAACTCTGACTCTTGTACAGTGCTATAAGACCCTCAATGTCACTACCAATAGGAGGAAGCAGCATGTGAGGCACCTATGATGTCCTCACTAGTTTCATAGAGTTTATATAGCCATAGGTTTGCTTTAAACTGAGTATTCAAACAAACCATATGCATTTGGTATTTTGTTCTTGCAAAGACCTGCCCTAGCAAATCTAAGAAACTGGTGAGGGCATTTTAGATGTCCTGACTAGAGTCATAAATTTTGTATAGCAATGAGCCTGCTTTAAACACAGTATTCAAAGCACATTTAAAGTCAGTATTTAAACCATATGCATTTAGTATTCTGTTCTTGCAAAGACCTGCCTTCGCAAATCTATTAAATTGTTGAAGGTATCAACAGTGAGATGACTTCACCAGTTTCATAGATTTTATGAAGCCATGGGTTTGCTTCAAACAAACTGTCTCCATTTGGTATTCTGTTCTTGCAATGGACTTAGTAAATCTATGGAACTCATGAAGGCATCTGAGATGTCTTCACCAGTTTCATTCTTTTTGTGGTATTGGTATAGGAGAGCTGAACCTTGCAGTGATTTATTGTAACGTTATGTGTGGCAAGCAGTCCTGGAGGCTACTCACTAATAATCATGGTGTCCTTCTGGATTCTTAGAGGTGTTTGCTAAAAGAAAAATGGAAAGATGGGAGTGTCACACTAGTTCATATAGTCCATAAATTATTTTAATCTGCAACAAATGCCATTTTGGGTGGTTAAAACTCCCCCTTCATCAGGGCTTGTAGAAAAATAACTATAGGGTGAAGTAGAGGGCAGATCCCTGGGTCACAGATGACTGGGCGCAGAAATATTTCTGGCGCCCCCACATGGGCGGGTCATCTTACTAACTTCTCCCCTTTACAAATGTTTATATGGCAATGACTCAAACACAGAGATGTTCCCCTAAGGAGTCTTTGTTATCCTGGGATCCTCCTATGATCTCTTAACAATAAACAAAATACAGGAAGAGAGTACACTAACGGGACCTGGAGGGAGGTCTCTCTAATGGACACAGAGAGGGCTTCTATTAGAGAGTCTGTTAGAAAGAGCCCCCAAACATACTGCAGACATACTACAAGAGATGGTCAGAGACTGCAGACATAGTACAGGAGATGGTCAGAGACTGCAGACATAGTACAGGAGATGGTCAGAGACTTCAGGTATGATACAAGAGATGGCTAGAGACTCCAAACATACTACAGGAGATGGTAATAGACTTCAGATATGATACAAGAGATGGCCAGAGACTGTAGACATACTACAGGAGATGTTCAGAGACTGCAGACATGATAAAAGAAATGGTCAGAGACTGCAGACATGATACAAGAAATGGTCAGAGACCGCAGACATGATAAAAGGGATGGTCAGAGATTGCGGACATGATACAGGAGATGGTCAGAGACTGCTTACATTATACAAGAGATGGTCAGAGACTGCAGACATGATACAAGAGATGGTCAGAGACTGCAAACATACTACAGGAGATGGTCGGAGACTGCAAACATAGTACAGGAGATGGTCGGAGACTGCAGACATAGTACAGGAGATGGTCAGAGACTGCAGACATGATACAAGAGATGGACAGAGACTGAAAACATACTACAGAAGATGGTCAGAGACTGCAGACATGATACAAGAGATGGTCAGAGACTGCAAACATACTACAGGAGATGGTCGAAGACTGCAGACATAGTACAGGAGATGGTCAGAGACTGCAGACTTGATACAAGAGATGGACAGAGACTGAAAACATACTACAGGAGATGGTCAGAGACTGCAGACATGATACAAGAAATGGTCAGAGACTGCAGACATGATACAAGAGATGGTCAGAGACTGAAGACATGCTACAGGAGATGGTCAGAGACTGTAGACATGATACAAGAAATGGTCAGAGACTGCGGACATGATACAATAGATGTCCGGAGACTGCAGAAATGATACAAGAGATCAATGCATCAAATGCAGCCTACCAGTGTCCACTAAATCCACCCTTATTAATGCCCACCAAATTCAGCTTATCAGTGCCCACCAAATGCAGCTTATCAGTGCCCACCAAATGCAGCCTCATCAGTACCCACCAAATGCAGCCTTATCACTGCCCACCAAATGCAGTCTCCTCAGTGCCCACCAAATGTAGCCTCATTAGTGCCCATCAAAAGCAGCCTCATCAGTGTCCATGAAATGCAGCCTCATCAGTGCCCACCAATTGCAGCCTACCAGTGCCCACCAATTGCAGCTTACCAGTGCCCACCAAATGCAGCATTATCAGTGCTCACCAAATGCAGCCTTATCAGTGCCCACTAAATGCAGCTTATCAGTGCCCACCAACTGCAGCCTACCAGTGGCCAGCAATTGCAGCCTACCAGTGGCCACCAATTGCAGCCTGTCAGTGCCCACCAATTGCAGCCTGTCAGTGCTCCTGCATCACACAGAGTGGTGAAGATCTCCTGGGAAGTACATCGCTTTTGCTGAGTTACTGTGTTTGCAACTAACCAAACGTGACATCTCTGTATTTTTTCTCTTTTTTTATATATTTTTATGTATAATTTCAAAATAAAAGAAAATTTTTATACAATATATTTGATATTTATCCAATTGACGCGCACCTTAAAAATCCCTATGTTTCTTGCTTGCTAGAAGATCCCCTGCTGTCATGGAGCTTGGATTTGAATCTCCCGGGCGGCCACTGTAACAAAGTTCCACCTCCTAGACTGGCGCACGACTCCTTTGATACACGTCACACTAATTCAATTTCACTACATTGGATCATTGTTCCGTCTATCTCACAGGAGGCGAGACTTTGTTACAGCACTGCCAGGCATTTCAGACCAAAGCTCGTGCAGTGTGTCAGACACATACAAGCAGTGGCGTCACTAGGGTTGGTGTCACCTGGTGCGGTAAAACATGGTGCCAACCCCCCTCCTATATTTGGGCCAGCAGCCCAGCATTGGAGCTCATTGGCATGTGTTGGCTCATTGGTCAATAAGGCCTAGAGCAGTGGTTCTCAACCTGGGGGTCGGGACCCCCTTGGGGGTCAAATGATGATTTGCCAGGGGTCACCAAATCCTGGGCTGTTCCTGAAGCCCGCAGCTCTCTCCCAGCCTTTTTGTGGCCACCCAGCAGGGCTGTCCCTGAAGCCTGTGGCCGCCCAGCTGGGCTGTTCCTGGAACCCGCGGCCACCCACTCAGCTTCTTCGCAGCCACCCATTCAGTTCACGGCATGGCTGGGGGGCAGAGACTAGAGGTCAGCTGACTGGTGAGGAATGTAAAGTGGGAGGGGCTGGAGGAGACCCTATCTCCTGATTTCGGCATAGGTGTCACTGTTGTGAGACACCACAAAGTCAGAGACACAGTGAAGCCGGAGACGCAGTGAGTAACACTACCTGTGATTGTAGTTGCCATTAAAAGTCCCCACTACAGTTCTAAGATCAGCAGATGACCTTGATCAAGAGCACCCAAGTTGGCTGATCAGAACTCCCCCAAGCATTGCCACTCATCCCAACTCCCACCAGCACTGCCACTCATCCCATTCTCCCCCCACCCCCCACCAAGGAGTAAGCGAAGGAATGAAAATAGAGAATACATGGAAGGGAGAGGAAAAGAGGGGAAGAACAAATAAAAAGGAAGAGAAAGAATAAGAGAAAGAACAAGAAAGACGGATAGAGAGAGGGATGGGGAAAAAACCCAATAAATTAGGATAGAGAGATATAAAAGGGAACGAAAGGAGAACAAAGAGAAAGAGTGGTACATCCTAAAATGTACCATAAGGGGTTTGTACGAGTGGAAGGCACTCAGGTAGCGCTAAATGTCCGTGGGTTAGGGGCGCAAATTACTTGTCATGCCTTGGGTGCTGACAACCCATGCTACGAAAATAATTTTACTGTTAGGGGTCCTCACAACTTGTGAAATTTTATCAAGGGGTCACAGCACTAGAAAGGTTGAGAACCACTGGCCTAGAGGATAGCAGGTTAGGCTTTTCCAATTGCTCAGTCCCTAGGAGCAGTAATGGATAATGGCCAATAGGCCCCCTTACCAGACCCAGCAAAACTGCAGCAGTGATCCCTCCAGCTGGACGTTCACTCACTCTGGTTTGCACAGGGCAACTGGTCAGTAGTGAAGCATGTTTGTACCTTGGCAGTGGCTCAGTCTTTCTCTCTCTGGTGGTGCTGGGCAGCAGCATGGCTCTCTCTCTGGTGGTGCTGAGCAGCAGCGTGGTGCTAGGCAGCAGCTTGGTCCTTTCTCTGGTGGTGCTGGGCAATGTGGCTCCCTCTCTGATGGCACTGGGCAGCAGTGTGGCTCCCTCTCTAGTGGCACTGGACAGCAGTGTGGCTCTCTCTTTGGCGGTGCTGGTACAGCGTGGCTCTCTGGTGGTGCTGGGCAGTGTGGCTCCCTCTCTGGTGGTGCTGGCAGCACTGTGGTTCCCTCTCTGGTGGTAGTGGGCAGCAGTTTGGCTCTCTCTCTGGTGGTGCTGGTACAGCATGGCTCTCTGTTGGTGCTGGGCAGTGTGGCTCCCTCTGGTGGTGCTGGCAGCAGTGTGGTTCGCTCTCTGGTGGTGCAGGTACAGCATGGCACTCTCTCCCTCTCTGGCGGTGCGGCTAGCAGTGTGGCTTTCTCTCTGGTAGTGCTGGTACAGCGTAGCTCTCTTTCTGGTAGTGCTAGGCAGTGTGGCTCCCTCTCTGGTGGTGCTAGCAGCAGTGTGGCTCTCTCTCTGGTGGTACTGGGCAGTAGTGTGGCACTCTCTCTGGTGGTGCTGGTACAGCATGGCTCTCTGTTGTGGTGCGGGTACAGCATGGCGCATCCTCTCTCTAGTGGTGTGGGTACAGTGTGGCTCTCTGGTGGTGCGGGTACAGCGTGGTGGTCTCTCTGGCTTCCTCCAGCACAGTCCTCTCTTTTTCCTGTAGCAGTCACTCAGCTTCTTCCTGGGTTCCAGGTTCTCAATCTTCCCCCCAGCAGAGTGCATGCTGGGGGCAAAAGTCTGCTGCCTGTGGAAAACAATGGGGCTGACAATCTTCCGGGACTACATATCCCATGATGCTCCCCTGGCCTCTTCTGATTGGCCCTCTGCTGTGGCCAATGGGGAGGGAAGCAGACTGGGCACCAAGCTGGGCGGCCACTCTCTCCTCCACTGCTTAGATGAGATAGAGGGGGCAAGCGGGAGAGATACGCTGACATCCCGTGGCTCACCTCTCCTTTGTCACAGCGCAGCCATTTGTATTCACTGCAGTGCTGAGCTGGGAAAAGAGCTTCACTGGTGCCTCGGTGCAAGACACACCCCCCGCCCCCCTATAGCGACGCCACTGCACACAAGGAGAGGAGGAGGGAGGGAGCACTCTGGCACTTCGGCGCCTCACCTGTGGCGCCAGGGTGCGGTGCACCCCACGCACCCACCCAGGATCGGCTCTGGTGAAGTATACCACCCTGGACTGTAAGATGAAACCCAAGTAGGTGTATACACATCATTTAGGTGATTTTACAGAGATTCACCATTTTCATAAATTATATATAACCATGGGTTTGCTTCAACCAAACCATATGCACTTGGTATTGTGTTCTTGCAAAGGCCCGCCTTAGCAAATTTATGAAACTGCTGAGGGCACCAGAGATGTCTTAACCAATTTGGTAGACTTAAGATAGCCAGGGGTTTAATACAATCACACCATCTGCATTTGGTGTTTTATTCTTGCAAAGACCTGCGCTAGCAGTATCTTCAAGCAAGAATGGACTAGGAAGGCTTAAAGCTTTAAGCCTGACAGCATGGGCATGCAAAAAAATTATTATAAAAGGGTAAAGTCCCTTTAACCACTTTAAGACCAGCCTCGTTTTGGATTTTAGGTGTTTACATGTTTAAAACAGGTTTTTCTGCTAGAAAATTACTTAGAACCCCCAAACATTATATATGGTTTTTCTTCTAACACCCTAGAGAATACAATGGCAGTCATTGCAATACTTTTTTTTGCACCGTATTTGCGCAGCGGTCTTATAAGTGCACTTTTTTTGGAAAAAATTCACTTTTTTGAATAAAAAAATAAAACAACAGTAAAGTTATCCCAATTTTTTTTTATATTGTGAAATATAATGTTACGCCAAGTAAATTGATACCCAACATGTCATGCTTGAAAATTGCGCCCGCTCGTGGAATAGCGTCAAACTTTTACCCTCAAAAATCTCCATAGGCGACGTTTAAAAAATTCTACAGGTTGCATATTTTGCGCTACAGAGGAGGTCTAGGGCTAGAATTATTGCTCTCGCTCTACCGGTCGCGGCGATACCTCACATGTGTGGTTTGACCACCGTTTTCATATGCGGGCGCTACTCGCGTATGCGTTCGCTTCTGCGCACGAGCTCGTCGGGACAGGGGGGTTTTAAAAAATTTTTTTTTATTTTTATTATTTATTTTACAATATTTTATTTATTTTTACACTGTTTAAAAAAAAAAATTGTGTCACTTTTATTTCTATTACAAGGAATGTAAACATCCCTTGTAATAGAAAAAAGCATGGCAGGACCTCTTAAATATGAGATCTGGGGTCAAAAAGACCTCAGATCTCATATTTACACTAAAATGCAATAAAAAAAAAAAAAAAAAAGTCATTTAGAAAAATGACATTTGAAAAAATATGCCTTTAAGAGGCGTGGACGGAAGTGACGTTTTGACGTCGCTTCCGCCCAGCAGTGTCATGGAGACGAGTGAGCGCCATCTTGGCCTCACTCGTCTCCAGACACACAACGGCACAGGACGCGATCGCCTCCGCCACTGATAAAAGTGATCTCGCGGCGAATCCGCCACAGGGACCACTTTTATCTGAAAGCCGGCCGCCGCACGAAAACGGGGATACCGGGGTTATGGCAGCTAGCTGCTGCCATAACAACGATATACCCCTTCAAACTTAGGACGTACATCGTCGTGCGGCGGTCGGGAAGTGGTTAAGAAATCTAAATGGGATTTGGGGCGGGAAAACAAGGTCACATAAAATTTGGATATTTCCCAGAATGTCATGTGACCCCTGGTAATGTTCTGGAAAAAGTGGCTTATTATATAAGGCCCCCTCACAGAAATCTTCCCGCCAGTGTCAGTCAGTCAGTGTCAGCGCAACAAGCTCCCCACCCTCCTTCCCTAGTCGCTAGGCACGTTATGTGATCTGTCACCCTTCATATTTAAAGGGGGGACTTTGGTTATACATATTCTGTATGCTCGAGTTCAGTAAGACTGAGCTGTTTTAAGTTTATTGTTTGAAAAGTTATGAATTTTATGAATTAATAAAATTATCAAGATGGTGTTATTATTTATTTAATTGAATACACCAATAAACGTGCCACAGCCAATTTTTGCCAACAATTTGTTATGCGTCATTATTTAAATAGCTATTAGCTTTTATGGTATTCGGGGAGGGCAAGGTGCGGCCTGCATTCCCATACTATTAGCTGCGGCAGGATACTCTCTGGATCTTAATTTTACCCTTGTCACAGCAATTCCACGATTCACACTAGAAAACAATGGATTGCAGCATCACTACATAGAGTTCACTATGTGTTTACATTTAGCGTGGAAGGGCTTTTCAAACACCTTCATATCTGTACCAGTAAAAGACATCTTGTTATCCAACAACACAAATCTGTTTCACTTAACTGTCTATACATTAAAAAAAATGCAAATTCAACCGTGTTCTTTTTTCCATCAATTGTCAACACTTCTAGTGACATTACTTGCAAAAGGCTCTGATTAAAATATAATTGTGGTGCAGGTACTGACGTTGTTGCCTCACCTGCGCCTTTTATTTCCTTCCAGGCATGCAGTGGCAAAACTGCATCTTTCAACTCTCCCCCTTTTATCTGATGTAGTGGATGACAGGTAATCTAGCTGAAAGTTCCTACAATTGCACCGCGAGAAAAACAGTGCCTGATGAAATCTGAGCAGTTATCACACTAACCATCACCTGTCAAGCCTCCTGCTTCAATTTAAGGGTGCATCAATTTTCTGAAGAGGAAATCAAGGGCAGAGAATAAAAGCGTTACAGATAAACACTGACAAAGGCCCTTCTCCTTTTTTTTTTTCTTTTGCTTTTTTTTATGATGAGATGTACTATCATAGGTTGCTCTCTGAGGTTTTATCAACTGTCCTGATACATCCCAGATAGCTCAGAATCCTTTGGCCATTGATGAAGTGCTAAAACTTGCACTTACTGAAAAGGGCACAAGATTTCTAACTGAAAATTACTTTCACTAAATACCACCAAGATATTGAAGAGAGAGAGCGGGGAGATGGAACAAATGACAGCTGCGTATAACAATGGACCTCCCTGTTCTCTCCAATGGCAGACAAGGCTGATTAGGCTAAGAACATGAAATAATGTTTTCTCAAAGCCACACAGAATATTGTGCAAAGTGTCAAGGTAGAAAAAAAAAGACAGAGGACAAAGAAGTCTTCGGAGTAATAAGATACAGTCAAGCTGGGTATTGTTTATTCAAGCTTGTTTATTTTGATTTGTTGCTTTTTTTTTGTTGGAATAGCTATTTTTGACAGATTTATTTTCCTGTGTTTAGTGAGCTCCAATGTTTTTATGGAAGCAAAAAAAGAAATGTTTTAACACACAAGTCCCCCTCCTTTCTTCGGCCCCTTTTGTGTGGGCAATACTGTTGACTTTCAATCCGTGGTGGATCACTTTGTCAGTAGTGGCTGGCCTGTGGTTAGCAGGTGATCAGGAGGCAATATGCTGCCTCCTGCACACTTGTTTGAAAAGGAATTTCACACTGATTTTTGTCTACTTAGAGCAAAGGTGCATTTTGATGCCACCCCGCGTCCTCCCCCCATTGTTCTCCCACCACCCCCTCCACAACGGCAGTCCTGGAGACTTTTTTTAAATTTTTTAATTTTCTGTTTACATGTTTAACCACTTAAGCCCCGGAAGGATTTACCCCCTTCCAGACCGGGCCATTTTTGCGATACGGCACTGGGGTGCTTTAACTGACAATTGAGCGGTCGTGCGACATTGTACCCAAACAAAACTGATGTTGTTTTTTTCCCCACAAATAGAGCTTTCTTTTGGTGGTATTTGATCACCTCTGTGGTTTTTATTTTTTGTGCTATAAACAAAAAAAGAACGACGATTTAAAAAAAAACACAAAATATTTTACCTTTTGCTATAATAAATATCCCCAAATTTAAAAAAAAAAAATTTTCTTCCTCAGTTTAGGCAGATATATATTCTTCTACATATTTTTGGTAAAAAAAAAAATCGAAATTGAATCGTTTGCGCAAAAGTTATAGCGTCTGCAAAATAGGGGATAGATTTATAGCATTTTTATTATTTATTTTTTTTACTAGTAATGGCGGTGATCTGCGATTTTTATCGGGACTGTGACGTTTCAGTGGACAGATCGGACACTTTTGATACTTTTTTGGAACCACTAACATTTATACAGTGATCAGAGCTAGAAATAGCCACTGATTACTGTATAAAAACTTTAAAAATGAGGTGCCCCAGGGATTTTATGGACAAGGAAGGTAAGCCAGAATGAAAAGCAGTAATATCATAAAAAAGTATAAATTTATTGAATATATATATATATTAAAAATGCACAGTAGGTACACCTAAAAACAATGCATTTAAACATGGTCGAATAGAACAGCAACTGAATACTGGAACACACTAGCCTCAAAAATGGAGGTTACAGTGAATGTGTGGTCACAAATGATCCCAACATGTTTCGTAAATGGGGGGTGTAGGTAGCCAATTCCTTCTTCAGGGATTTTTTACAGGCTGTTTGTTCTATTCAAAAAAGTGTACATAAAGAAAAACACAAAAATACATATAAGTGCTAGAGAAAATATAAATGTATATGCAATGGCGTCCCTGGGGGGGCAGAGGGGGCCCTGACCCCCCCAACATTATGCTGTGCCCCACCATGTGCCCCCCAATTAAAAAAAATAAGTTATTTTTATTTATTTATTTTTTTTACAAAAAGGCAATGTCTTTTTGCTTGCATTCATAGCGGATGCGCCACATCTTACTCGGGCCGCCGCTGGAGTAACACAGTCTCTATTGAGAGGGAGAGCGTCCCCAGTCAGCTTCTGCGGGTGATTCCTCCCCCCTCCCTCTGCTCGCTGACATTGCATAATGCGAGCACTCACACAACCACGGCTGCCCGATCTGCTCCTTCCCCTGCATCCTCATTGGCAGGGAGAAGAGCGAGTTGCAGGAAGGACTCCACCAGGACTCTCAGTTACTGAAAAAACAGACTGATTTGTCCCATCCTTAGGAAAGGAGAACCAGACTGTAAATTCCAAGAGATGCCAGACCAGCACTGTCAATAGCAGGGGCAGGACAGCAAGAGGAGGCTGGGGAACTCCACAGTGGCAGAACACCAGGGCCCGGTGGCAAGACAACCTTTGCAACCCTGATAGTTCTCCCACTGCTTTGGACCCTTATATTTTCTTGGTATGCTGGTGACATATATCTCTTGTTTTCTGCCACCCTGGGGGGCCCCAATACAGTAGGAAGGGAGCTCACTGCAGAACATGTGAAAGGGCCCGTTGTGGGATCATAGTAAAGTGCCCCAGGATATATATATATATATATATTTGCATTTTATAGTTGCCCCTCTACTTTTGTCCCTGTCCCCCCATGTGCCCCCCCTAAATATGAAAGCTGGAGATGCCACTGTGTATATGGATACAGCAGGTAAACAGCAAGATATCTATTCGTGGGACATAGGAATATATCATACTCACAGAGGATCATGTCCTTAGAAATATAATACACAACAGAAGTTCACAAATAGGAGGGGCTTGCATCTCTGCATTCGCTCAGTTGCATGAGGGACTATGTGCCGTCCCATACATGTGTGCACGTCTCCTTCCATCAGACCAGCACTGATCACCCATCTGTCATGTCAGTGGCTCTGTCGGTTAAGCCGAGAGATCGCCCATGTGATACCTCTCTGACAAGAATAGGTGATCGTCCGGCCTCATTTATTTTAATGGGTACGATGATCACTGCCTTAAACATTCCCATCTATTGATTTATACACCTGGTTGGATGGGTGGATACCTCTACACAGCTCCTTATAAACAGGGTAAGCCCAAACACTCTTTAGCTGCACAGTCAGGCTTGCAGTAAGCTCTGCACCAGCTACTCTTTAATACTATAGAAAGAGGTGAGTGTTTTTGAGTTCGTTTGCAGATGATTAATCTTCAGCTTAGCAGCGAATATATACATACTTACCTATCACTCGTTATTTCTAGGTAGTTGTGTATTCATTTTTCACCCATGATCTGATACCATGTTCATATACTTATATCTTTTTGGTAGATTGGTTTCCCACCTTATGGCGATCTCTGCGATTTTTGGTGTGTTTTCCGGCCAGGGTGAAGCTGCAAGGTTACTCAGCATGTACTTTTTTACACACAAAGGCCTCTTAGGAATTCCATCACTCTTGGTGAATGTGAGACGCACTATTGCAGACTCACTCTTGGTTTCCAGAGTCCCTCATGCAACTGAGCGAATGCAGAGAAGCAAGCCCCTCCTATTTGTGAACTTCTGATGTGTACTACTTGTGTATTTTTAATATATATGTATATTCAATAAATGTATACTTTTTTACGATATTACTCCTTTTCATTCTGGCTTACCTTCCTTGCCCATAAAATCCCTGGGGCACCTCAATTTGAAAGTTTCTCTTTAGTTGGGATGTGGCAAGGATTTCCAGCTATATACTCCTGATTGGTTTCTCTTCGTAGTTGCTTTTTTCTGATTACTGTATAAATGTCACTGGCAGGGAAGGGGTTAACACTAGGGGGCGATCAAGAGGATAAATGCGTTCCCTTAGCGTGTTCTAACTGTAGGGGGGATGGGACTGCCTGGGGGAGGAGACAGATTGTTGTTCCTTTATACTAGGAACACACAATCTATCTCCTCTCCCCTGCCAGAACGTGGATTTGTGTGTTTACACACACAGATCCTAGTTCTGGCTCTGTCAGGAGAGACCGCAGGTTCCTGGCGGACATCGCGGCCGCCGGGCACGCACATTGACTCCTCAGCACCGCGGCTGGCACGCACGTGCCCCCTATAACCCTTAAAGCGACCGCTTTACAGCTACGGCTAATCGCATAGGGTAGCCATTCTGCCGGCAAGCAGTTAAAAAAAAATATATTATTTTTATCTTTTTGAAATCAGACACCCTAGAGAATAAAATGTTGGTATTTCTAATGTTTTATGTTGCATGACATTAGTGCAACTGTTTATGAAAGGCAACATTTCAGTAAAAAAAATACGTTAAAGTTAATTTCTGGGCACACTGGTGCTAAAATTATTGCTCTCATGGCATGCGTGCTGCTATACAACATGTGTAGGACAATCGCCGTTTTCATATGTAGGTGCCCCAATGCACGTATTTTTTGTAGGTGTGTGTGGGGGCTTTTTTTTTTTAATGCATCTCCTTATATGCTTAAAACATTTTTGGTTTAATTTTTATTTATTTATTTTTACATAACTTTTATTGCTATTACATAGGGTACCGATAGCCTTCTATGTGATAGCCTATAGGTGACAGGTTCTCTTTATGGAGACACCTCGGGTCTATTAGGCTCAGTTCACACTGGTGCGCTGTCTGACATCTGCAGTGCAAATCACATGCGATATCTCTGTGCGATTCGAACTCTGTATGGCTGAATTAGCATCGCATTCGAACCAAACTCGCACAGGACCCTTTTTTGGTCTGCACCAGAATCACACCCATGCGATCCAATCCCTGTCCGAATTGATAGTTTGCACTGTTATATGTAAATTGATTTGGGGGTGTCATTAACTTTCTATTGATACTCCCAGCAGTTCGCATATGACCGTGTGAATTGCCTGTGAGTCGGGTGTGATGCGAGAACTATCAGCAATGTGAACCGAGCCTTAGACCTTGGATGTCTCCTGTTTAATCCACTGCAGCTGATGGAACACAGGTCATGTTCCATCAGCTGCTTCCCCCAGCACTGATCCTGGAGAATGACAAGGAAAGGTGGCACATTGCGGCACTGAAGGAAGTGATAGGTGACATCAAAGGTGCTTGTTGTATCACTTAAAAGCTGACAGTCAGCTCTACTAAAGTACATACACTCCTGGTCGCTATAGCAAAAATAACACGTCTACAGCACTGTAAACATCCGAATCCCCAGCTAGTGGCTGGGGAATCGGATTTTACTGACGCCCCCCCATCCTGGCGCCCTACGGCAGCACCGGCCCTGGCTTGCAGTGTGGTTGTTGCATGTCCCTATTCACTTCTATCAGGTATCGTCTGCCTATTGCAATATGCCCTACTTTTTTGCCCCAATGCAAAGCCTTGCAGCCTGCGGAATCTATGGGGCTGTCTGGAAATATCGGTTGCTGCACCAACAATGTGACAGGAGCCTTACAGTAGATGTAAACCCCTAATGAATGACATTATGCCTTAACCCTCTTGGGCATGGAGTTCACCAAGGCTTCACAGGTTGCCACTGGAGTCCTCTTCCAGTCATCCATGATGACATCAGAGAGCTGGTGGATCATAGCGACCTTGCGCTCCTCCACCTTCCATTTGAGGATGCCCCACAGATGTTTAGTAGGGTTTAGGTCTGGAGACATGCTTGGCCAGTCCATCACCTTTACCTTCAGCTTCTTTAGCAAGGCAGTGGACATCTTGGAGGTGTGTTTGGGGTCGTTATCATGTTGGAATACTGCCCTGCAGCCCAGTCTCTGAAGGGAGGGGATCATGCTCTTCTTCAGTATATCACAGTACATGTAGGTATTCATGGTTCCCTCAATGAACTGTAGCTCCCCAGTGCCGGCAGCACTCATGCAGCCAGAGACCATGACACACCCACCACCATGCTTGACTATAGGCAAGACACACTTGTCTTTGTACTCCTCACCTGGTTGCCGCCAGACACACTTGACACCATCTGAACCAAATAAGTTTATCTTGGTCTCATCAGACTTCAGGACATGGTTCCAGTAAGCCATATCCTTAGTCTGCTTGTCTTCAGCAAATTGCTTGCGGGGTTTCTTGTGCATCATCTTTTGAAGAGGCTTGGCAGCCATGCAGTGTGCGGGGTATGGTCTGAGCACTGACAGGCTGACCCCCCACCCCCTCAACCTCTGCAGCAATGCTGGCAGCACTCATACATCTATTTCCCAAAGTCAACCTCTTTATATGACGCTGAGCACCTGCACTCAACTTCTTTGGTTGACCATTGCGAGGCCTGTTCTGAGTGGAACCTGTCCTGTTAAACCACTGTATGCCCTTGGCCACCATGCTGCAGCTCAGTTTCAGGGTCTTGGCAATCTTCTTATAGCCTAGGCCATCTTTATGTAGAGCAACAATTCTTTTTTTTTCAGATCCTCAGAGAGTTTTTTGCCATGAGGTGCCATGTTGAACTTCCAGTGACCAGTATGAGAGAGTGAGAGCGATAATACCAAATTTACCACACTTGCACCCCATTTACACCTGAGACCTTGTAACACTAACGAGTCACATGACACTGGAGAGGGAAAATGGCCAATTGGGCCCAATTTGGACATTTTCACTAAGGGGTGTACTCACTTTTGTTGCTAGCGGTTTAGAGATTAATGGCTGTGTGTTGAGTTATTTTTAGGGTACAGCAAATTTACACTGTTATACAAGCTGTACACTCACTACTTTACATTGTAGCAAAGTGTAATTTCTTTAGTGTTGTCACATGAAAAGATGTAATAAAATATTCACAAAAATGTGAGGGGTGTACTCACTTTTGTGAGATACTGTATGGAAAACATAATTAAAAAGGACTGTGAATGCACTTGAATTTGTCTTCCTGTTCCTGTAATCCTCTGTACAGCAGCACTAGGGGAAGGAAAGTCATCGGTATTAGCCAATTAGGGGCTGTTAAAATGCACAGTGCTGTCAGTCTAAAGCTAAACATACACCAGTATAATTTTGTTTAAAATTTTTTGGTATTCTAACATTTGTTTTTCTAATGGTTAATGGGGTCAAATTGATGATCGTTTTTGATTGTATGGTTAGGCATAGATCCTAGTGACATGAAAATTAGAAGGAGCGGGATGGAATTTTTTTTCTTGTTTCTTATCTGAACAAGCAAAATTCTAATTATGAAGGTCATTCCCTTTGGGAAAAATCATACATATTGAAATGCACATGTGCTAAGCACAAAAGAAACCTGTTTAATACGTCTGGGATTCAATTCAAGCAGCAGGTCTGGATGAAATTTTAGGGGGCCTTCAAACACAATTAGTTAGCTCAATGATGGTAAGATGGAATACTCTGACAAATGCTTTTTCAGAAGTCTGAGTGAATGTTGAACTAATTTCTACTGGTGTACGGCCAGCTTTAGAAGGAACATGTTTTCCTGAGAAGAGTGCAAATGTGTGACAGTCTTCACCAGTGTGCTTCTGCTCCTGCATTCTCCATTCAGGTGGATGAAACAGGAAGGTGATACCGCTGTATTTCTTACTACAAGAGAGGAGGTTGTGTCACCCTCTTTGCTATGTAATATGTCAAAAGTGTGTACATGCCAAAGTGGCCATTCACTTGGATATGGTGGGACCACAGAACACTTATTCAATCAACAGGCTTTGTGATTCTGATTCCCAAATCTACTATTAATAGTTTTATAGGCTATAACTCAAAGTAATAGAGATATAGAAGTATAATAAACAGTCTGAAAAATATTCTGCACAAGGTGATGTGGGTATTAATATTCAATAAATTCCACATTAAGTGATAATTGTGTTTGGCTCAGAAAACACACCACAGAGACATGTGATCTCAACCATCTATTCATTACTTTTCGCCAAATATCCAACGAAAAACAAAACATGTCAATCCTGGGAGAAAGAATTATCCCTAAACCTCACAGACACACAGTGAGAACAAATATTTGAAAACATACTCAAGGGTTCAATAAATGTATCAACACAGGAAAATGGCTATAAAGTACTCACGACGTGGTACAGAGTGCCGACCATTATCCACAAGTTTGCTCCATCCATTTCAACAAATGCTGGAGATGCAATTCTGAACCAGGATCTCTCCTCCACATTTGGTGGTCTTGCCCCATCATACAAAAAATTTGGCGCAAAGTCCACAACTTAATTTCCAGGATATCTACTTTCACATTAGAATTCTCACCTTCACAATTTCTATTGCACTATACCTCTATACCCAGACGCTCTTACTTCAGATCTCTTGCTATGCACATGCTGAACGCTGCTAAGCGATGTGTTCCAATCTTATGGGGCAAAACCCATGCCCCATCGATCAAAGATTGGTTTCAGAAAATTGATACAACTACCAAAATGGAAGAACTTATAGCCATCTCTCATGACAACATCTCCAAACACACCACCACCTGGTCTTGCTGGTCAAAGTTCAGAACTACTCCCGAATATATCTAAACCATGAACTCCAAACATTAATGGAGAGGGAAACCTCCCGGAGCGCTTCGCCCACAGCCTCTAAGAAAATTAAGGCAGGGTAGACGGCAAATCAGGGTTAGACAGGAGGCCTAGTCCCCCCCTGCGCCGGTCTATCCCGCCAATATCCTTTGACACCCTCACACACATCTTTTTTCTCACCCCTCCCATCCACCTTTCCCCACCTATCCAATCCTCCCTTCTTCCCCAACAGTCCCACCAGCCCCCTTACCACGCTCCATTCCCACACACATATAGCTAATACACCTAAATCTGGTTGTCAGCTGGCCTGTCAACCATGAAAACCACACCAAACGACTACCCAATACTCCCCCCCCCCCCCCCCCGAATAATCTATCACATCACAAGCTATGTTCACCCTTCCTTATACAGAGACTCCCCCTCACAACCGCTATTACCTCAAGAAATCAGTCTGACTCATGGAACTGTCCTCCCAAAAATTAAGCCCCTCCGAACCTACAAACTACATAGCTTGCTTGTATTTACTATACAATATATGCCACCTTGCTTACTCTCCTTAAAAACACCATAAACCTTCTACTTAACCTCTTGTCATTATAGCGAGATTGAATGTTAACACAATGTTTTGGTTTTGGTTTACCTGGTTTACCCAGGCCAATGGGTCCATGTAAAATCTGTTTTTGACATCTGTATGTATACTTTAAGCATCCCCAATAAAATATTATGGAAATGATAATTGTGTTTGATAATCAGTATAGTTGACTGCTGCACTCAAAATATTGCACATACCAATATTAACAAAACACTGTAGAAAAAAATGCTGTGCTTTCTATATGTGCATACGGAGATAAAACGTGCTGAAAGGTAAATGTAAAGGCATATCATTCATATAAGTACAAAGTGCTTCAAAACCACTGTTTAAATAATTAAAATATATTATTAAAATGTAATTAAAATATAATTGACCACCAGATGCTCCATGCGATCATACAAAGTGCAATGTGCCACAAACAATAAAGTGATATCAGTCCCAATGTCCGTAGATAGAAAAAGTGTAGTTCCACTCAAATATACATAATAATCTCCATGCGGTGTAACCCAAAATGTGCTCCACTCCCACAGGTGAGAATAAGCTCCTTACCAGAAATATATGACCCTTGCAGGTCAAAAATGCATTAATGGATAGATTTCCCCAAGGAAATGACTCTCAGCAGGCAAATGAAATGTGAACCTCAACTACCTGAATGTATTCTCCTCCTCTCCACAGTAATTTAACCCAAAGGTATTCTCACAAGTACAAATGGAGCTTGATACACTCGAAAAGAGGAAGGGCAAACTTCTTTGTGCAATGATCGATACAAAACGGTTTGTCATAAAAAGACTTATACTCACAGGAACACTAAAATCACAAGCAATCAATAAAAACATCATCTGGTGCCCCAGTGGGCGTGCTGACGTCACAGCTAACTCTTTCCACCCGACGTACATTTCGTCTTAAGAGATGTAATCTCTTACGACGTTGGCGCCCCAGTGACGACGTCTCTTATAACAAAACGTATAGTAAAGTACATATAGAGAAAAAATAAATTGTTTTTTCCCAGAGTTCAAAGTAACATTAAAACCTCTCATTTTTATCTTAAATATATTCTTCCATTGAAGAAAACCTACAACTTAATTTTTTTCAGAATATATCCCTAATCTCTTATTTTTTGTTGTCACTCACTACTTATGGATCAATACTGTTACCTTGAATTTCCAGTTGGGGAGCATACACTGTAGAGCAGTATGACCCCTCATGTCAGGAGCACTTGGTCCCTCATCCCCAACACAGTGCATGCACATCCCCATACCAGGTCAGCCCACATAAACAGTATAGACAGCAGTGGCGGCTGGTGCTCAATATTTTGGGTGGGGGCGCACCGAGCCCACCCTTTTTTTAAGCCAATTAGAGCCTCAGGCTCTAATCAATTCCTTCCAAAAAAAAAAAACACCATTGAAATCCATGCGTCCAGCGTCCTGCATGGAGATTAGGGGACGGACGCATGGATTAGGTGGTGGCGCCCCCGCACCTTGCATTATGGGCCGCCACTGATAGATAGTCCCTTATCCTCAGTAATTAAAAAGTGCATGGACACCCAGGTTGAAGCATGAGCACTGTAGATGTCACAATATGGTGGCATGACTGCCCTTCTCCTTAGTGCTATGATAACAAGGCATGTGCAAGCCCCATCACAGGCTGAAGTGTGCACATAAAGATGGCTACACTTGGGCTCCATGGGACACTGCAAGTGAAACCAACCTCAAGATGGAAACACAGAATAGAGAAACTACTAAGGCAGAACGCAAAAAAAAATGACAGACTGCAGATAAAAAACCAAGAGCAAACATGGTAAGTCCTCACTCTTTTTGGAATACATTCTTCAAGTATTCCTTTCCAGAATACAACACACGCTTATGATGGTGGCCCACTAGTAGAAATATACAGTGCCTTGCAAAAGTATTCACCCCCTTGCCATTTTTCATGTTTTGTTGCCTCACAACCTGGAATTAACATGGATTGTTTCATGATTTGCATAATTTAATTTACAGAATTTTGAAGATGTTTTTTTTTTTATTGTGAAGCAAACAACAAATAGGACAAAATAACAGAAAAACAGAAATAACAGAAAAAGTCAGTGTGCATAACTTTTCACCCCCCTAAAGTCAATACTTTGTAGAGCCACCTTTTGCGGCTATCACAGCTCCAAGTCACTTTGGATAAGTCTCTATGAGCTTGCCACATCTTACCACTGGGATTTTTGCCCATTTCTCCTTGCAAAACTGCTCCAGCTCCTTCAAGTTGGATGGTTTGCTCTTGTGAACAGCAATCTTTAAGTCTGACCACAGATTTTCTATTGGATTGAGGTCTGAGCTTTGACTAGGCCATTCCAACACATTTACATGTTTCCCCTTAGACCACTCAAGTGTTGCTTTAGCAGTGTGTTTGGGGTCATTGTCCTGCTGGAAGGTGAACCTCCATCCTAGCCTCAAATCACACACAGAGTGGTACAGGTTTTGCTCAAGAATATCCCTGTATTTAGCACCATCCATCTTTCCCTCAACTCTGACCAGTTTCCCACTGCTGAAAGACATCCCCACAGCATGATGCTGCCACCACCATGTTTCACTGTGGGGATGGTGTTCTTTGGGTGACGTGATGTGTTGGGTTTGTGCCAGATATAGCGTTTTCTTTGATGGCCAAAAAGTTAAATTTTAGTCAGACCAGAGCACCTTCCTCCATACATTTTGGGAGTCTCCCACATTCCTTTTCGCAAACTCAAAACGTGCCATTTTGTTTTTGGCTGAAAATAATGGCTTTCTTCTGGCGACTCTGCCATAAAAGCCAACTCTATGGAGCATACGGCTTATTGTCATCCTATATACATATACTCCAGTCTCTGCTGTGGAACTCTGCAGCTCCTCCAGGGTTACCTTAGGTCTCTGTGCTGCCTCTCTGATTAATGCCCTCCTTGCCTGGTCTGTGAGTTTTGGTGTGGGGCCGTCTCTTGGCAGGTTTGCTGTTGTGCCATGTTCTTTCCATTTGGTTATGATAGATTTGATGGTGCTCCTAGGGATCATCAAAGATTTGGATATTTTTTTATAACCTGACCCTGACTTGTACTTCTCAACAAAATTGTCCCTTACTTGTTTGGAGAGTTCCTTGGTCTTCATGGCAGTATTTGGTTAGTAGTGCCTCTTGCTTAGGTGTTGCAGCCTCTGGGGCCTTTCAAAAAGGTGTGTATATGTAATGACAGATCACGTGACACTTAGATTGCACACAGGTGGACATCATTTCACTAATTGTGTGACTTCTGAGGGAATTGGTTGCACCAGAAATTTTTATGGGCTTCATAACAAAGAGGGTGAATACATACGCACATGCCAATTATCAGTTTTCTATTTCTGAAAAATAGTTTTATGTATATATTTTTCTAATTTTACTTCACCAACTTAGACTATTGTGTTCTGATCCATCACATATAATTCATTAAAAAAACATTGAACTAAAGGCTGTAATGTAACATAATAGGTAAAAAGCCAAGGGGGGGTGAATACTTTTGCAAGGCACTGTATTTAGGGGCAATACACTCAAAAGAGGGAATGTACAAAGAATATTTCAAAGCATTGCACTAGGTAACACCAGCAAGCAAAGGAAAATCTCCCCAATGAGAATATTGGCAGCAAAAATGACTTGACAGTGAATCATAAAACATTTTGAGTGGTGTTCCACTTTAGCATCCACTGATAGCAGATCTTTGTCCTAATGAGGTGGACATACAAGTACCAGAATATAGCTCTAGCATTAGTTTTGTCTTTTTATTGTACATGTCCATGCACATTTACAGAATATATGCAACTGCGCAGTGGACTTTAGAACATGTATATGAAGATAGTTTTTAGGAAACTACAGGATATATATATATATATATATATATATATATATATATATATATATATATATATATATATATATGTATTTAGGCATTCAAATCAGCTTTATTTCAAATCATATTATGATTTTAAGGTTTACATAACCGGATTAAAGGTTGGTGTTTTATAGCTGCCTAGAATTTGGCTTCAAAAACATTTTTTTAACTGTAGAAAACTTTTTGGAGGTGTTTCACGCTGATGATTAATTGCTCCACTGAGACAACTACCTAGGTAGGGTCTTATTTGAAAAGATTGAGAGGGATAGTGGGTATGGCACTGCTCTTAGACAAGTGTGTGTTATAAATTAGAAAGTGCTACGTGCTTTGTGCAATATTAAACCAACAAATAAATTAAAACATAAATGAAAAATACAATTGATGATATTTTTAAAGTGACTAGTGTTGCACCTTATGATGAATAAACAATGACCTCATAATATGTGCAAAAAATTATATACTGTTGATAAAGTGTCAAGTGCTACCATGACCCAATTCAAGTAAACCATAAACTCTGCAATAGTGAATAAGATAAATTAAAAATAGCAAACAACCACTGGATTTTTATAATGATAAAACTGACCAGTCCATAAATAGTTAAGTTCTGGTATCATTGGTCAGTCCATATTAATGAAAAACAAAATTTAATGGAATCACAAATCTAGGTGACAGGTGCTCTTTATTTGTGCTTGTAATAGATATATTGGTGCAGGTGTTCCGCTCTGTGCTCCCCTTATGCTTATGATACTCACCGGAGAGCTCTCCCCTCAAGGGGGTATATCGCATTCACAGCCTACACTGCTGTATGGCAGGACACAGATCCACGTTTGGTACGCTTCCTTTCTCCTTCACACAGTTAGCCCCTTCCTCTCAGTTGTATGTGGAAGAGAAATAACATCCCATAGCACAATAACGTTTGACCATATATTCCATAAAGCGTTCAAACGTTATTTTTTTCACTGTACTTCTACAAATTTTCGCTTTCAAAAATGTTTTATTTTCAGGAAATGCTTTGCCTTATTTGTTGACTGTGATTAGCATATTTTGGTAAATGTTGAATGAAGTGCAAATTATCTTCATTACAATGCAAAATAATAATTTCCGTTTTTGTACACGGAGCAACAATAATTGGTGTCTTTCATCTCTAAGAATCAATGTGCTAATCAAGCAAGAAATCCTAATGTGATTTTGTTTCAGGAATTTTGCGGCACATAACATCCGCATTTTAAAGAACAGGTATTACAAAGGGTAACGGTTAGCTGAGTAATTTCCTTTAAAACTGCATTAATAAAATCCTGTTATTGTTCTTCTTTCAACATTTCACCAACTTACTATTACTGTTGATACTTTATTTTACAAATAAAGAAAATTGTTGATGAGTCAGTTCACTCAAAACTGATATTTTAGCTTTTAGTAGAAGCTGAAGAGATACCACCCAACAGTTTTCTTGAGATGTTGGGTTTTCTTACCTGCTATGGACATAAGACATTTAAATAGCCAGGGGCTGGCTAAGCCTACCGGCTCTACCTATATCTAAAATATTTCCTTGGGTGGAGGGGCCCTTTAACTATTATTTTTAAAGTTCTACCAACCACTGTAACAACATATATAACAGTTTTTGCACGTTACCTTCTCCAACTCTAGTGGCTGGAATGTCTCTCTCATTATGTCAAAAGGCATTTCCTGATTTTGATATCTACAAAAGAATAATATATTCTGGGTTTCAGTGTTCATCAAATACACAATAGTCCCTTCTTATAATCCATTCTAAAGCAAAACTGTACCATAAAAAGTAAATGGGTAATTTAGAGATTTAAACAGTAATATGGAGGAAAAGTATATTTATACCAACTCAGCATAAGTGTCCCTGAAAATTGTTTTAAAGTGTTGGAAACTT
Organism: Aquarana catesbeiana; assembly: GCF_042186555.1. Taxonomy (NCBI): domain Eukaryota; kingdom Metazoa; phylum Chordata; class Amphibia; order Anura; family Ranidae; genus Aquarana; species Aquarana catesbeiana. The sequence continues at coordinate 107,830,870 of NC_133328.1, forward strand.
TGGTCTACACTATAGGAAGAAACTGGTGTGTGGTGTAAGGCATAAATCACCCCAACTGTATAACAAAACGTTTTATACAGATCATCTCAGAGTTCTGTGAATTCTGGAAGTAATCAACCTTTGTACACACATTTAAATGCAAGAGCAAGGTCAGTGATATTATGGTAGCTTAGCTAGATGCACTTTAACATTTACAGTACATTCTTCTTTCAGAAATACTAGTTAACCGGTCATTATGATGGTGCACTCACTTTATAGCGACCCTTACACCATGAAAAATCTTTAGCCCAAAGCAACCTGTGAAATAAGTTGTTTATTTATCTGTCCATAAGGTGGTATGTCATCTTACCATCTTATTCAAGAGATACCAATACCACTGCACTTCTTCTAACAGCAATGTGCAAAGCGGTAAAACCCCTCAAGTGTTGCCCTCTTCCTTTTCCCAGTCGAAGTCCTGCTATGCAGCGAATTAAAGGAAACACATATAGCGACAGAATTTGATTACTTAGAATAACTATATTTAAAAATACATTTAGTGTTTTTTTTTTTATTAATTTGTTGCTGGCTTAATTTGTGTTTTATATGTACCTGGGGATTAGACATATGTAGTACTCACACCTAAACTAGCTGCTGTAATATAAGGGGCTCTCCTGCCTTTATTAATGGTGACCTGCCCTGTAACCGCGCCCAACAACAAACTGACCCACCAGTTGCAACAATCAGGCTTCAGTCTCTTTAGTTATAAAGGATTATTTGCTCAATAAACTTGCGAAGCGAGGCTTATATACAGGATATCCATAAATATCAGCAAAGCATCCTCTGGCCTTCTAGTAGCAACAACAATTAACAGTGGCTCTAATATCACCAAATGCAGCCTCCCAATTAAAACTTGCCCCTGAAGAAGCCAATTAGGTAGCAGCCAATGACCCTTAAAAATGAGTAGTAGTCACTATGTGTAGATGGCATTCTCACAGGTACCTTGAATAGTTGAGCAACGGAAATCCCCATGCAATGTCCTCTAGCAGCAGCTTCTCCCATGTTCTCTGGAACCCTATATGAAACAACCAATTCTTCAGAAGATGCTCTCTCTAGGTAGCCACCATTTAGTTTCTTAGATCTTTGCCAAAGACCAGCTTTAAACTCCTTTTTTCAGGTTTAACCCATCAAGGAGAGAAATCCTTCTCACCAGGAAGAAGTCCAGTAGACAAAACAAGACCTCTACATTGACATCTCTATCTGACAAAGGCTGGGAAGCAAGGACCCTTCTATAAGGTTGCTACAAATATTTACCCCCTTCCCTCAGCTAACATCACTACAATAAAACCATCAATGATTGAACAAGGCAGACAAATAATCGTATTTGGATACATTGTTACTTCTCGCAATAAATACCGAAGAAAACTCAACAGCAGCATGCAAAAATAATCAATATCCTGGGCTTAGGAGAAACCTAATGAACACAGAAAGCATAAACAAGGCTCAGGCTTACTACAGCCTAGTCGCAAACACTAAAGTTGGTTAGGGACATTCCAGCTTAAAGTGACACAAAACCATATCAATATTCTCCAAACATAATCTATACACAGGTATGGACTTGTACAGTTTACACCATTTAATCAATTTTTTATTAAAATAGTTCTTATGGTATTTTTCTCCCTTACTTTTGAATAAGCAGTGAATGTTAGTTACACTGTTATGCACACTAAAAAATCACATAGTCCACAGCCCATTGTCCATCTTGGAAGCAAGCCAGAGAGGGTGACTATAAACCTAAATACAGTGGGACCATGAAGAATGAATGTAGCCACCCTCTAACAGAAAGTCTGATCACAGCAGCACAAAAAAAAAGGAATTGGGAGAATTAGAAGGTATGATTCTGATATTTGTTTATTCAGCATTTAGTGTCACTTTAAAGCACTTTAAGTCCCCACATGTTATTATAGAGAATTCCCCAGCCTTTCTATAATTGTTCATTTCTTATAATTACAAACATGAAAAAAGTCATACTATTAAAAAAACTTGTATCTTTAGTATTATTGGAAGTGTTTTGTTTTTTCATGGGCTACATCATTTTTGTAAAATAATGAATTTTGGTAACCTAGAGAGGATTCTGCTTGCACTTGACTCCTTTTGAATTGTTTTGCTTTAAATCCTTTTACTATGATTTCATAGACCACTGGTATTTTCCATTGCATGTCTTGTTCTTGTCATTCCTCTTCTTGGAAATTCTACACTGATTCATGGCTTCAGCATCAACATGGTTTCACTAAATTATCAATAATTCTCACATCTTTAACATGAATATAACCATGGCAAAGTATGTCAAAGGATTACCTTTTGTGTAATACTAGAAAGAAGAATACATTTGTCTGGAGGCACCAGACCATGTGATTTATAGCTAAATTGTTCACATTAGTTTCAAGGGTTCCCAGGATTGATTTTATACAATTACCAGGCACTATTTTTAAGCCATACAGTTGAAATATTGCACTTTGGAAACATCAGTCCTAAATAAAGCAGTATATCAATTAAACCAACTGCTAAAAATCATCTCATGACAAGGTAAAGAGGTACAAGGAACACAACATGGTGGAATAGGACTGTATGAAAGGGAAAACATAGTGAGAAAATATTCAGAGTTATTACTACAGTGCTTTATTTTTGATGTGACATTACAATATTAAATGCTTCCTCTTTTAAATTTTTGTTATTGTGTTACATGTAAAGAATTGTAAATTAGCCACTAAGTCTAGGTTGTTACTTTCCCGCGCGGCACCACACGCACGTGTTGCAGTGCATTACAACACATAATGATGCTCATGGTTGGGGTGTGCTGCATTGCCACAAATGGTGTGTACTGCAAGACTGAAGCATACTTGTGATCTTGTAATATGCTTGACTAAAACATGGCAAACTGAATTGTATTGTATATTTGCTATGTTTCTTTTCTAAATAAAAACCTTTTTGATTTATAAAAACAAAACAAATACTGTGTGTTCATTTTCTTGGATGTCTTGGTGCTTTGTCAGCCCATTTATATGAATAGGCTGCCCTAACATATAGCAAAATAATGGTCAATTCGGCACCACATCTAAAATATAATCAAGATAAAAGGAAAAAAAAAAGCTAAATGAACTTCATAGGTAACACTTGGGCACAATAAGTATAAAATCATATATATTTTTATTGGTATAAACACATAAAATTTTAGACTGCCTCAAAAATTAGTACATAGCACCTAGTATTTCTATACATATTCCTGTTCCGTATGGTCTGCCTAACACCACTGTCCAGTAAAATCTTGTTAGAACATTTAATTCGATTCATTGGTGTAAAGGTATTCCATCAGAACATGTTTCAAACTCTTAGTCCACTTTCTCAGAATGGAACACTACTGTAATGCTTTATGGCTGTCAATACAAATGCAGCAGCCAGGGCAAAACAAAAGCCACTCCAAAGAGAACACGGGCAAAGAAGGAATGGCATATTACAGAGAAGGAAAAGAAAAACTTTTCTTGTTGCATCAAAATCTCATCCCTTTGACAACTAAAAAAAGCCTCCTCTAGGAAAGCCAAATTGTTTCCAGATTGACAATCAATCTTCTATTCAATATACAACTTAGTAATACAGTGCAATGTAATATACAACTTAGTAATACAGAGCAATGTAGCATATCCTAAAAATGCCCAAAGAGATATACATGTATATCAATAAGGTAGACATTCATAGGTGGTTTGGTTTGTTATCCAATGTTTTGAAGAAAAGAATGATCCAAGTAGCAGAGCAACAAATGCCCCTGTATCCCTGATGAATCACGTGCTGTCAACAATACCATCTCACGTCTACATTCTGTCATCAACACCATCCCATGTCTGACACTCTCTGCCAAGTATATGGGGCTCATATGTCCTTCCTGGTTGCTCAGGACTTCCATGGCGAGTGTCAAGATGGAGGTCGGCAGGAGAACAGCAGACTTCTGTTTGCTGATTTCCCCTGTGAAGATGAACCCTGAGTGCTGTGTTTAATCAGCTTCAAGAGAGCGCAGAGGTGACATTAGGGGTGTAATGGACTCCTGATGTCTCCTTAAAAAGAACTATGTGGTAAATTCCTCTCGTACACCATAGTGTAAAGTGGTGCAGCAATGACTCTCGACTGTTCACAGTGTACAACATGGATGAAATATGTTGCCAGCATACTGACAAGCTTGTTTCAAAGTCTTAAGCTTTAAAAATTAAAGTTTAATCAAATAAATAAAACACCCACAAAAATGTTTTAAAGCCCCCTCTCCACTCCCATGTAGATGCATATACAAGTGCAAACATGCACATGAATTGCTCATGTGTAAGAAAACAATGACTGTGCCACACACATTAGGCATCGTTGCACACGCAGGAATGAAAGGAATCTTTCTAGGGCCATAATTTACTGTTAAGGCCTCATTCAAACAGGTATACTACAATGTGCGAGGGCTGTGTTTACCCAAACAGGTGCTGTGTGCATCCCCATGAAGGCAGTCCCATTCATATCAATTGGGACGCAGCGGCTGCACGGACACAGGCACTGCTTCTAATTTAGCATTCATGTGAGTGTAGGTGCCTGGCCCAGGACACAGACAGTATGTCTTAATTGGATTTTTGACCAAATGATTAGATTGTTTAGATAAGCCCTCACATTATATAGTTTTTGCTAAATCTGTAGGAGATTGTAAAGAATTTGTAAAAACAGGTTAAAGTCCCACTCTAAACAAACAAATAGAACAAGTGCAAGGAACCTCTATTATAAAAAGCAAACCTATACTCATAAAAGTGGAAAAAAGGGGGGGTAATCTCTACTAGGAGATTGGACAAGTCTCCAGTAGCAAGTCCATAGTAAAAAACAAACAGTCTATAAATATATAGAGTCCATTCACTAAGGGCAGCCACCAACGTAGGAACAGAAGCAGGTTCCAGCAACAGCTGAAAATGATACAAGAAGGAGAGGTGCCGCTAAGTGTAGGAGTTAAAATATGATTTCATCAAAAAAATACAATGGCAACTACCAAGAGTATGGGGTAAAACAGGCACATCTGTAAAGGTGAATATCCCCATGGGCCTTTCATCAGTAAGACTTATCACTGTCTGCCGGCTCCAGCCATGTAGTAGTGTTCCCTACAGCGGGGATACTACTACACAGTAGGAGCCGGTGGACAAAGTGATACGTCTTACTGATGAAAGGCTCATTGGGACATTAATACTGATAAAATAATAATAGTAGGCTTAAACCCAACTTATAAACAATAATAGATAATATGCAATAATGTGATCACCTATAATCCGCACATGTGCATACTAATCAAAAAAATATTCAAAAAATGATAATAATACTTCTCTACAATTAGAGGTGTAATATAAGTACACACACAGTGATGGTAAAAAAGTGTGAAAAAGTTCCAACAAAGAAATCACCACCACCTAGGAATAAAGTTCCTGCTCACCTTCAAAAAATGAGTCAAATAACACTTTTCAGAGACATGGATCCTCGCTGCGACATTATCTATTATTGTCTATAAGTTGGGTTTAAGCACACTATTATTATTTTATCATTTTCTTGTATGTGGTATCAAAGCACATTTAAATAGTTGCAGCTGAACTAGTTCTCACACATTAATTAGGTTCATATCAACTCAAGTAAATTTTTTTCATTTTTTTTCATTTTATTTCATTCCATTGGGATATTCACCTTTACAGCTGTGTTTGTTCTACCCCATACTCTTGTGAGTTGCCATTGTGTTATTTTGATTAAATCATATTTTAACTCCTACACTTAGAGGCGCCTCTCCTTCTTGTATCATTATAGTCCAACTCCAGCTGAGGCAAAAAACGAAAACCATCAATACCCAGCACATTTAAATAACAACAGATCTAGCTGCTAAACTCACTCAATCTATGGCACTGTCCCCTACAGTCTCACCAATGCAGCAGTGCAACTCAACATCATTCAACTCCCTTCTGTGAGACCAGGGCATCGGCCATCAACCTTTTTCTTTTTTAAAGTGGTTCAAAAGGTAGAAGTTTTTTGCCTTTGTGCATTCTATGCCCCATATCGATCCAGTGATGTGCATTCGAGCAGCGTGAGCCATGGGATCCTTCTGCTGTCAATCACAGCCAGTGAGCCAATGAGGAGATAGTGGGGGGGTACCCCCAATAGGCTTGCTATTGGGGGCACTCGGCAGGGGGGAGGAGCCAGGACCGCTGGCGGGGTACCCGAAAACAAGAAGATTGGGGCTGCTCTATGTAAAACCATTGCACAGAGCAGGTAGGTATAACATGTTTGTTATTTTAAAAGAAATACAACCTTTAAATCACTTTAAGCGTTGTGGGGTGTTTTTAAATGGGGAAAGTGGGTAAATAGGGGCAGGCCTAGCAAGCACAGATTTGGACTTTAAAACATAGAACTGAACCACTCTGTAACTGTGCTATCAATGGTTTTTGGAATTTGGCCATTCTAGTGCCAGATTCTTGCTCGCTTAAAAAAAAACTTTCCACCTGGGCACCTTAGAGGTATCATGTCCTGCTCAACCTGTATCTCCAGGGCCTAATATTGTATATGCAAAACTCCTGCAGGTGAAACCTGGTACTACGCATTGCTATCGCAAATGTAAGGACATGTTTTGACAGCCATCCTACCGGAATGTGTCAGCTCTGTTCCCTGAGTAAATTTAAATAACAGCAGGGTCTATATTTTACTTATGAATTGGGACTACTTCAATCTACTACACAGAAAGGTCAGACACGGGAGTTAACTCTTGTCCAAATGACGGAATACCTTAACTCCAAATCAGCATAGACAGTATTTCCTACAATGCACAGCCCTGCCATAACCTCTCTTGGTGTTATAATGTGTAAGACTCTGTCTGATAGCTGTGTGTTCTTAATAAAAGGTTACCTACTAGCCTACTCATCAATCAAAATAGCCTGCACATGCCAAGGTCAGCAGATCTGCAGGGTGGTGAAGATTAAAAATGCATGAAAAAAGTGAAGACAAAGACAGATAAAAGTCCAAGTGATCATTCACATTTTTAAGAGAAATTTTATTGGTAGTAACAAAAGCCAAAACAAGACAGGATTAATTTAATGTTGGGTAAAAGCTGTCATTTCATAGACATAAAAGTAATCTGCCAAAAGTACAAAAGTAATTTATAGAGCTTCAGACATTTAGATTGACGGCTAAAATGACTACATTCTTTCTATTTTTATATTATGCACCTATTTTAAGGAGCTGTGTGAATGGCTTAGCATTAACAACTTGGGGATAAACTTTATACTAACCCTCTAAAATGTATATAAAATGTCATTAACACTGGGCTGAAACAAAAGCAGAAATAGAAAAAGACTGAATTGCTAAAGGCACAGTTTTTCCAGCAAATTGACTCTGTAATGAGCTTGGTAAATAATGAGAAGCTTTCTTAACGTAACTTCAATCCAATCATGTGCAACAAAAAAGAAAAACTTTTCTGCCTGATTGCATACAATTTAAAAGTGTTTAGGTTTGACTTCATATTACATGGTTTTGTTAAATCTAAAGAAATTTTTGCAAGAAAATTGTATAATGTGTAGCCAGCTTTACACTTCCTTTGTGTAGTCCTCTCCCGTGGACCCTTTAAGACAAACTTCATCAAGGCTGCATTGCAACCTGTCCCCACTCCCGCTGGTGATGGACAGCTCCAAAGGGTGAAGGATGTAATTAGCTGCATAGGCAGCAAGGGAACTTAAGCCTGCCCTCCAGCTTTTCAAATAAAGATGCGCCAGGCAAGGAACAAATGAGTCTAAGGGGTAAAACCCACTAGGCACCAGTGAAAGACAGATATCAGGGTCACTTTGTCCCACTCACAATCTCCCACTCCTGTTTAGGCCCATGGAGCAAGGCTTGGTACAAACTCTACAGATGCTCCTAGAGCAATCTTATTAGGGTAAAAACAACAATGGTCACTAGAGGTTTTCTAACCTGTCTTATCACTATTCCTGAAGGTGAATATTGTCTAGTGCTGCCTTTTTAGCGGCCCAAAAACAATAGAGTTGATTTCTAAAGCAGGGGCAGGTAACCCTGGAGAGGTGGAGAGCTACCTGAACAACATGGAAGAGATCAAAAATCACCAGGGTGTAGCATGTTTTTTTTTGAGAAAATAACTTAGCAAACAGGGTAGTAGAGTAAGTAAAGTCTAACCAGGGATTACCTTAATCCATTTATCCTTCCCTCCTAATAAATACAGCCACTCACAGCCTTGAAATATCTCCCTTACTACCATCTATTAAATTTTACAGCTCCTTTTGATTAACAAAGAAGCAGTTGCCATTGGAACACAGCACACCAACAGAACAGCCAGTAAAGAAGCAGGAACTTTCTCCTCTCCCTACCTCTAATCAATCACTACATCCATCCTGGAGAAGAAGAGAATAGCCCATTTCCCCTCGGCTCTCTCCTCCTTCTCAGTGTCGGTTCACAGCCATCACTATTCCTTTTAGTGAGGTGGTCCAGACGGCAAAAGCTAGTCAAGACCTAATCATTACATGGTTGATAAATCGTTGGGTTGCATTTGACCTGTTGCCGAATGTAAGTTCGACTCGAACATCAGGTGTTCGCCAGTTTGGCAAATTTAGAACAATATGGGGCATTCACAGGAAATTCGAGTGCCCATGGAACGCTCCATAATGAACGGTGAGACCATCAATGCACTGCGAGATCGCAGTGCATTGAAGGCTGCTGATTGGCCAAAGCATGCACCTGCATGCTTTGGCCAATCACAGTGCGCTCTGCTGTGAGAGCCATGATTGGCTAAAGGCAGGGCTCAGGGGGCTGAGTCCACGCCCCACACTATGTTAGGCTGCTTAAATAGCGGCCGTACATAGTTTAATGAATGAGAGCAGCAAAATTACATTTGTAAAGGAAAAAATGTCATTCAAAACTGCTCACGGCTGTAATGTATTGCAGGATCCCGGCAATATAGATAAAAATCATTGAAAAAAAATGGCATGCCCCCTCCAGTCCATTACCAGGCCCTTTGGGTCTGGTATGGATATTAAGGTGAACCCTGCGACAAATTTTTTTTAAAAATTGAGTGGGGGGTCCCCCCTAAAATCCATACCAGGTCCTTCAGGTCTGGTATGAATATAAAGGGGAACCCCCCACCAAAATTAAATAATAATGGCGTGGGGGTCGCTCACAAAATCCATACCAGACCCTTATCCCCGCATGCAACCTGGCAGGCCGCAGGAAAAGGGATGGGGGATGAGAGAGCCACCTCCTGAATCATACCAGGCCACATGCCCTCAACATGGGGAGGGTGTTTTGGGGTCCCCCCCAAAACACCTTGTCCCCATGTCGATGGGGACAAGGGGCTCTTCCCACAACCCTTGCCTGGTGGTTGTGGGGGTCTGCGGGCAGGGGGCTTATCGGAATCTGGAAGCCCCCTTTCAAAAGGGGCCCCCAGATCCCGCCCCCCTATGTGAATGGGTATCGGGTACATTGTACCTACTCATTCACCCAAAAAAGTGTCAAAACAGTAAAAATGACAGAAAACAGTTTGGGACAAGTCCTTTATTAAAAAAAAAAACCCGCAATGTCCATTCAATTTCGATCACAGCGCCGACGGACCAAGTAAGAAAAACGGAAAAACTCCACTTCGATGGGAGGTGTCCCTGCGACTACAGACTTTTTGCATTGACAGCTGTTATATAGCTGATGGCGGGGCCACCCGGTGATGTAAACAGGTGACTCCGCCCTCTCTGATGTTATGTGTAGTCACATGATGTCAGAAGGGGTGGGGTCACCCACAGGGTTCCCCTTAATATCCATACCAGACCTAAAGGGCCTGGTATGGATTTTGGGGGGACCCCCACGCAATTTTTTTTTTTACATTTTGGTGCGGGGTTCCCCTTAATATTCATACCAGACCCAAAGGGCCTGGTAATGGACTGGGGGAGGAACCCATGCTGTTTTTTTTAAATGATTTTTATCTATATTGCCGGAATCCGACAATACATTACAGCCGCGAGCAGTTTTAAATTACATTTTTTCCTTTAGAAATGTCATTTTTCTCTGGTACTGTTATAAACACTGGAAAGATGCGCTACTTTACAGGTAGACTAAGGACATCCCCAGGCATGATATTTAAAGGAATATTTCATTTTTATTGTTTCACTTGAAGCATTAATAAAATCACTGCTCCTGAAAAAACGGCCATTTTTAAAACTTTTTTTTGCATTGATACAAACATGTCCACTGGGGCAGGACCCAGGTCCCCAAACACTTTTTATGGCAATAACTTGCCTATAAGCCTTTAAAATGAGCACTTTTGATTTTTCATGTTCGTGTCCCATAGACTTTCACAGTGTTCGCACAAATTTTTTGCCTGTTCGCAAGTTCTGGTGCAAACCGAACCGGGGGGTGTTCGGCTCCTCCCTAGTTGCATTTTTCTTGCATTTGATTGGTTAAATGGATTGAATACTGCTTACCTAAGCTCAAAGAACATTTAGTTTAGCAAATCAACCCCTTTGTGATGTTTGACAGGCAGACCAGCATATTGTCCTCTAATGCCCACGTGAACATTATAGTTGCTTCCGACCTTACTTCTTCACAGCTATGACCAAAACACAAAAAAAAATGGTGAGGTCTGTTTAGAGGTGTAAACAATTTGGTCCCCCCCCCCCCCCCCCCCCGTGACCTGAGGAAGTAATGTTGTACATTAAAGAGGACTGCAATCCACTGACCCCTACAATGGTTGTTACACCCCAACTGACCATTGGCAGGCCCACCATTCTTTCCTTACATCAAAGAGTATCTGCAACTCATTGCAATATGTTGACAACTATGAAAATAACTGTCCTGTTCTTCATTTTTGCAGATTACCTTTAGGGGCCCAAAAACAATGGGGTTGATTTTCTAAAGCAGGGGCAGGTAACCTTAGAGTGGTGGAGAGCTAACTGAACAACATGGAAGAAATCAAAACCATCACCAGGGTGCAGCGTGCTTTTTTTTTTAAAGGAAATAGCCTAGCAAGGCTCCATTAAAAAGTAAGGGTAGTAGAGTAAGTAAAGTAACCAGTGATTACCTCAATCTGCTTATACTTCCCTCCTAATAAATACAGCCACCCACAGCCTTGAAATATCTCTCTTACTACCATCTATTTCATTTTACAGCTCGATTTGATTAACGAAGAAGCAGTTGCCATTGGAACATAGCACACCAACAGAACAGCCAGTAAGGAAGCAGGAACTTTCTCCTCTCCCTCCCTCTAACCAATTACTACATCCATCCTGGAGAATAATAGAGCGGTCCATATTTCCTCTTGGCTCTCTTCTCCTCCTCCTTCTCAGTGTCGGTTTGCAGCCATCACTATTCCTGTTAGTGAGGTGGTCCAGACAGCAAAAGCCAGTCAAGACCTAATCATTACATGGTTGATAAATGGGTGGGTTGCAATTGACCTGTTGTCAACACCCATTCTAAACATTTTTTTACATTGCATTTGATTGGATAATTGAATTGAACACTGCTTTACCTAAGCTCAAAGAACATTTTGTTTAGAAAATCAACCCCATAGTATTGTCTGACAGCCAGACCAGCAGATTGTCCTCTAATGCCTACGTGAACATTATAGTTGCTTCCAAACTTACTTCACCGTTATGACCAAAACACTGACAAAATGTGGTAAGACCTGTTTAGAGGTATAATGGCGATAACAATTTAGTCCCTCCCAGTGACCTGAGGAAGTACTGTTGTACATTAAAGAGGACTGCAATCCACTGACCCCTACAATGGTTGTTATGCCCCAACTGACCATTGGCAGGCCCACCATTCTTTCTTTACAACAAAGAGTATCTGCAATTTATTGTAATATGTTGACAACTTTGAAAATAACTGTCCTGTTCATTTTTGCAGATGACGGGCACTTGATTGACAATACCTTCTACAAGAAAGAGCACACACTATTTTATTTTTTATTTTTATTAAAGCATATCAGTGTAAAAAAATCCTTTGTTTATTACTTGAATGAACACAGCATCAAAATAGTCCCGTGAGACATATAGGATTGGCTGATCTATAAAAGCTGTGTATATAGTTCTCGGTTTGAAGGAAACTAGTATTGGTTTCTATAGAGCTCAGTGCTGAAAGCAATAAAAGTGGGATTGACATAGATTTTAATAGTAAATGCATGTATAAAAAGACAATAATACCTGCAATTAATTTCTTTATGTCTGCCGAAAAACACCTGCTGAGGAAAGTGTTTTAACATATAGTGTTGAAATTGTAGCAGTGGTGGCTGAAGCAGAGAGTAGGAGGAGGAGAGTCATGCTGGCTGCATTGTAGACGGTTCACACAGGAAAAGGGGTACAATCAACTGAACTTACTTCAATCGAAGACAGACCAGTCAAAATAAGAATGAGAATTTATAGGATTATTTATTTACTAACCATTTATAGGGCTACAACCAGCATATATAAAGGCTAAATTTGAAATTCAATGGACTATAAGCAGAACACTATTCTAAGTTATTTCACATAATTTAAGCTTGTATGGATTAAGTGACAGGACATTCATAGGCTTCATTACATTCCAACCTAACCCATAATTATGAAACAATAAATACATTAAAAAAAGATCCTTAACCCCCAAAACACTGCAGTACAGGTTTCAGTACAATTTTTCACATCTGCCTATAGAAAAATATAATCACATGGTTTAGACTTTGCATTAAAAAAAAACACCATTACTTGACACATTTATTGCATCTTACTTAGTTGTAAAAGCTTCTCTTGTGTAGATATCCAAAACTCTAATGCCCCGTACACACGGTCGGATTTTCCGATGGACAATGTCCGATCGGAGCGTGTTGTCGGAAATTCCGACCGTGTGTGGGCGCCATCGAACATTTTCCATTGGATGTTTCGACACACAAAGTTGGACAGCAGGAGATAAAATTTTCCGACAACAAAATCCGATTGCGTCAATTCCGACCGTGTGTGGCCTGTTCCGACGCACAAAGTGCCACGCATGCTCAGAAGAAATTCCAACACGGGACAGCTCGTTCTGGTAAACTTAGCGTTCGCAATGGATACAGCACTTTCGTCACGCTGCAATGTTAAAAATGGTTTAATACAGCGCACTCTCTTCTTCTTTATAATGTGACAAGAATTAAGTAGTTTTGCTGCTCGTATTCACACACACTTCTCACAAACTTTTATTTGTGTTTTTTTAGTGGGATTCCCTGAATATATTGTTATTAGTTGTCACATCTGACAGTTTTATATTTTTTAATTTTTTTTTTATTTTGGATTTTAAGCCTTTTTTTTTCTTTAATGTTTGGATTTTTTCCAAGGCTGATCTTTGTTCAATGTTATTTTTATTTTTACTCCAGAATATTTTTGGGTGTGTTTTGTGTGTCAAGTTACCCCAACACCATTGATATCTTTTATTATTTAATCTCAAGGAGATTGTTTGTTGTTGGTGTCCCTTGTTCATTTCACATTGTATATTTGAAATGTACCTGAATCCTCACAAACAAACTGTCCTTTTTGAAGTAAAACACATAGGAGAGTATAATTCAAAACAAAAATCCTTTATTAAGGGATCAGAACCAAACAAGAGGGAGGCAACACTGGATCAACAAGAGAAATTAGCGAAGCCTAGGACCCCCACGGCAGACATCAATTCTTCAACATCAAAATTGGTGGCCTGAGGAGTCCATATGTAAGGGAGGGCAGTCTGGTCCGGGATTCACAGAGACTTGGATAGCAGCAGATGACATGTGTGTCCGCAGGCTGTGGTACCACAAGAGGCTGCATTTTTTTGCCCAACAGACTGGATCCAGGGTCCTCACTGTCTGGTCTTCCTTTCACGCTTCATTCCTGGCTGTGGCTGTGCAGTTGGAGATGTGGCAGGAGGAGGAGTAGGACCTGGAGGAGGAGTAGGACCTGCAGGAGGAGGAGGAGGACCATCCCAAAGCTGTGTGTGAGGTGTAATTTGGCCCCTCATACCTTTCTCCAGAGCCTCCGATATGAGGGCCTCACACATGGCTTTTTGGCCCTCCTCCATCCTCTGCATTTTATAGGCTATGAATGCAGCAATGTTCTCCTGCCTGGTGTGTGGTGCTCCCAGGACCTCTGTAGCCCTCCAAAAGAATCTGATAGCCGCCTCCTCTAGGGCACTCGTCCTACTGCCACTTTCTGTTTTCAGGGGGGGTGGAGGGACCTTGATATCAGCCAGCCGGCTCGGCCCGGCCACCTCCTGGCTGAGACTTCCCTGTGTATGAAAAAGGGACATAGTTGTAATGTTTTGCATCATCAATCACAATCCTTAATTAGTACTCCCAACTAACATATAGTTCACATCATTGATTGGACAAGCAGAAATATTTAGAGGAATGCTATACCTGGCTCAATCTGGGCTCCTCCACATGTGGCCTGGAAGGCCCAGGTTGGGCGTCAGAAGCCTCAGCCGGGGGGGGAAGGAAGCGTGGAAGGAAGACTGGAGAGGGATGGCCTGGGTTCAGTCTGGCCTGCCAGAAAGTGCAGCCTGTCGTAGTACAACATCCTGGGGACATAGATGTCACCTGCTGCTCCGGATCTCTGCGAATCAAGGACTTTATTGCGCTCCCTCAGATATGTGCTCCTCAGGCCACCAATGAAAATCTTTAAATAAGTGATGTCTGCCGTGGGGATCACCTGCTTCACAATTTCACACAATTGCTCCAGTGCTGCCTTCCTCTTTGCTTGGTTCTTGTAATGGGGGTGTTTAATCTCCCACAGACAGGGCAGCTCCCTTAGCATCTCTATGAATACTGAAATGAAGTCATTATCTTTCCTTAAGATATCCATGTTCACTGCAAGACACAACACAAGACAAAGCCTAATGTCACACAAAACTCTCCTAATCTTGTTACAATATAGGCCTCAATCTAGAAGCAGTATAGGCACAAGTTTGTCTCTTACCTTCGTTCTTACGATCGGCGCGTCCAATGCTCCTTCCTCCGCTCACAGATCAAACGTAATACGCACGCGTGTTACGCTTTATACACACTGCGCATGCGTGTAACTCCGCCCGCCCCTGACGTTCTTTCTAGTGTATTCCCCGCCCCTTTTCATTCGGCGCAGTGGGGGAAGAGCATGATGGCGGACATACAGCAGGTGCGGGCTAATTGTAGCAACGAGGAGGAGGAGGAGGAAAGGAGCGGATCCAGGCACGTCCCGATCCAGAAGGAGACGTTTTAAGGCCACAAATATGTCGTTTGGGGAGATGTTGGAGATGGTCGACATCATGAGGAAGTCCGACTATGACGGAAAATATGGGCCTTACCCCAACCCGAACATCCGAAAGGCCAAGATCATGGCGAAAGTGGTCAGGAGTCTAGAGCGGAATTTCGGGGTACGAAGGTCTAAAGATCAGCTCAGGAAGCGGTGGTCGGACCTGAAGTTGAGAGAGCCAGAGCAGTACCGAAAGATCCAGAGAGTGCTGCAAAAAAGTAAGTAGTTGTGCTGTGTTCCTATTCTTTCTGTCTTTATTACGTTCGTTCTGCTCCATATGCTTTTATTAGTTGTAACGTTTAAAAAGGTCAACTTTAATGTTCATGGGCACATTATTCGTTCGTATCAAACATTTTTCTTTCGGCCTCTAGAACACCATTGTTTAGGCCATATGCATTTTCACACATTTTTGGGGGCCTACTTGGATGCCAAATATTTGTTTGTGTAGATGGGTTTGTTACTAGAATGAAATGCAAACTAGATTGTGTGTAAGGAGAGGACACTGAGCAGCTGTTTTCACATCTGGACACTGGAGCACTAGTGTGGGACACAAGAACACCATTTTTATTAGGGGGGGGCACACAGGTGCTCCAGTGTATACTATAGGGGGGGCTACATCTGTGAAGCTTGTACCAAACAGGTAAAGTATTGCAGCTTGACAAAGGGCAATAAAAAATATACATCTTGGAACTCTGCTAAAATAGACAATTGTACCCCACTTCCGAGCAATGTTTCCTATTTCTAGTTCTGCCATCAAATATCTATGTGCTAATTATACCATTTTTGTTTTACATAGGGGAGAAAAGACTCGGACACCCCTCATCCCAGAAGACCAGAGACCCCCCCCCCCTGGAAGAAGGGGAAATACCAACACAAGAAGAAGAGCAGGAGGAAGAAGAAGACGTGGTGGAGATTGGCACCACAACAGGTGAGTGTCTGCGACCACAGGCTCAGGTAAAAGAGATGGATGGTGGCAGATTTTTGAGACCTTTTTTTTTGTTCTTTATCTCTTTTTAGGTGATCGTGATCCAGAACGCTTTACATCTGAAAGTGCCCAGATACTGATCCGGGAGATCATGGGGTGTAATCTCCAATTGCAAAACATCCAGCAACAAATCAGTGATGTTATTAAAAAAAATAATAACATCATTGATGTTTTGGGGCGAATTTAAACCCCACAAAATCACCTGTTTTATCGTACCAAAATTTTTTCAATGTTTAGAAAAGCCAAATTTGGAGGATGCACACAGTGTGCCAACATGTGCTATCTGCCATCACAGGAGATCAATGGACGCGTTTTGGGGGTGCAACCCCTTCCTCAATTATAAAGTAGCGTTGAGGAAGGGCTTGCTCCCCCAAAACACGTCCCTTGATCCCCCCTGATGGCAGATAGCACATGTTGACATTCGTAAATTGGTGTGCATCTTCCAAATTTGGCTTTTCCAGGGGTGATTTCCCCCCATCTGAACGCTATATCAAACACAGTTCATAAATACTCATGTCTGATATAGCCTTCAGGTTTTACCATATGTGAACTTTGTAAGTTCAAGTTTTTTGGCTTTCTTGTTGGTTTTACACAGGCCTGTTTTATCTGAAATGGATATTTCGATTTTTGATAATGCTACTGCAAACATTGTTATACAACAAACATGTTGGTTTGTTTTAAAAACCATTGGGAAATGCACATGTGATTGTGCAGGTATAAAAAAGTGCCTACTCAAGAATGTGTGGATTATTGTCTCAACACTACAACACTTTTGGGGTGATGTAATTGCTGTTTTATGCAAAAATGGGGGTTATTTCCTAAGGGCAAATCCTCTTTGCACTACAAGTGCAGGTTCAGTGCAGTTGCAAGTGCACTTGTAGTGAAATGTGTTTTTGCATTTAGGAAGTACTAGCCAACACTGTTTTTTATAAGGTTACCCAATCACGACATTTTCTGCACTCAACACATTTCTGTCAGGGTCAGCTAAAACAAACACAAGCAGTAAATGTCCACAAAGAATTTCTTTTGGTTGTTTTTTATTTGAAAAAGGTGTCACAGATTGTCTGGCATATTGATAGCCCCCCTACCCACAAAGAACTCCAGGTAGCGTAACCGGACATCACGGGCATTCAGGGAGGGCAAGTGTCAGGGTATCACCGGCACCGGATCTGGGCGTCGGCGCGCGCCTATGCGCCGGCGCGCTCCATTACACACTTCTCAGCAAGATCGTGGTATTCCCGGGCGTCAGCGCGGCGCTAGGGCGCGCGCGGGTACGCGGCGCTCGGGCGCGCGCGTGTGTGCACGTGCGCGTGTACGGGCGTGCGCACGTTCGCGATAGCGCCGGTTTAGCGCCAAAGTGCACATAAAAATCGCCCTGTGCCTCTGGCACATTGCTGCTTCGTCTCAGCTTGTGATTCATGTAAACCTGAACCTGATTGCTGTTACCTATCTGACCCGGCATGTTTGACTATCCGTCCTGCTCCTATCCGACCCGGCTTGCCCGACTACTCTTCTGCTACCTGCCTGATACCGTTGCCAAATCCCTGCCTGCTTACCAACTCTGCCTTTGCCTGCTGTTTTGCCTGTTCATATCCGTGCTGACCCGGACCGTCTGACCCTGCTTGTGCCTGCTGCTGTCCTTGCTGTTGCACCTTCAGCTCCAGCTCCAGTGATCTCTGCATCTACAAGTGTTCCAGCGTGCTGTCTCCAGTGTCTACCTGATCTGCAGTCCAGCCATCCCTGTGGGATCTCTCATCACTTCAGCTCTACAGGCACTCCTACCCCACTGTGCTCAGGAGATCACTGTTCCCACTCCAGTGACTCCTGAACCAGCGTTGTATGAGAGGTCTTCTCCTACAAGTCAGGCTCTACTACCAGGTACCCAACAGTACGAAGCAGCCATGTCTGAGCCTGCAGGAGATACCTCTCCAATGAAGGAGATATGCACACACCTCGCGGCCCTCACCCAAGCAGTGCAAGCCCTCCAGGATAATTACAACAGACTGGAGGGACAAGTTCAGAATCTGGCAGGGTCTAACCCTCCTGCCTCTTCTTCAGCTGCTGCTCCAACACAGACTGCTTCAGGACCCGCAGTTGTGATGCTCCCGCCTGAACCACGGGTTCCCATTCCGGAAAGATTCTCTGGAGACCGGGCTAAGTTTCGGGCCTTCCGCAATGCCTGCCAGCTCTTTTTTGCCTTACAGCCCAGAACTTTTTCACTAGAAGCCACTAAGGTTGGATTTGTAATTTCCCTTTTGCAAGGGGAACCTCAGACCTGGGCCCATCGTTTACTTGAAGGGGACTCTGCTCTAACTCAATCCTTATCCGCCTTCTTCCAAGCCATGGCACAATTATATGAGGACCCTCAACTGACTGCCTCAGCTGAATCTGCCCTGTTCGCGCTCCAACAAGGCCGCAGACCTGCGGAGGACTATGTTACTGAATTCAGACGTTGGAGCGCGGACACACAGTGGAATGACGCGGCTTTGCGTCACCAGTTCCGCATTGGACTGTCTGAAAGCTTGAAAGACGAACTTGCTTGTGTAGGCATTCCAGATACCTTGGAGGCCTTGATCACCCTAACCATTCAAATCGATCGTCGCCTCCGAGAACGACGATCTGAACGATCAGTTCAACCAAACCGCCCGACCTGGATGACAGCCCGAGCTCCGATGCCTGCAACACGCTACTCCCCTGCACCCAGTCCTAATTCAGTCAATACCACACCAGATACCTCTGAACCTATGCAACTGGGTGTGATGCGACCCGCTCTGTCTTCTGAAGAACGTGCCCGACGTCGGCAATTAAATCTGTGCCTTTACTGTGGTGGAAACGGGCATTTTGTCCATAATTGCCCAGTTAGAATGAGTAAGTGTCCATCTCCTATACCTAACAGTTTTTCTGCTTTAGCTACCAATTCTACCCATCTTGCCATTCTTCTCTCGTTACAGCTTCAAGAAAGGACACTCCAAGTCAACGCAATTATTGACTCCGGGGCATGCAGCTGCTTTATTGACTTAAACTTTGCTAAGCAGCATAACATCCCTTTGCGGACCAAGACCCATGGACTTTCTGTCTTTCTTGCCGATGGCTCCCGTATCAGATCTGGACAAGTGACACAAGAGACTCTGCCATTATCCACTACAATTGACTCTCAACATAAGGAATTGCTGATCCTGGACGCCATTTCCTCCCCTATGTTCCCCATTATCTTGGGCATTCCCTGGCTACGGGCTCACAACCCACACATCCATTGGGCCTCTGGAGAAGTGAAATTCCTGTCATCTTACTGCCAGGAACACTGTTGGGCGGAAGATCTGGACTCCCAAGCTACCTTGCTTTGCCTGGACTCCGACCAGAAAAATTGTCAGGCCATTCCCAAACATTATCATGACTACATTGATGTCTTTAGCAAGAAGGGGGCAGATTCTCTTCCACCTCATCGCCCCTACGATTGCCCCATCGAATTGCTGCCAGGATCCGAAATTCCCTTCGGACGCATCTTTCCTCTATCCGAGAAAGAACAAGAAGTGCTGAAGTCTTATATAGATGAAAACTTGGCCAAGGGATTCATTCGCCATTCCACCTCTCCAGCAGGTGCGGGAATATTCTTTGTTGCTAAAAAAGACAAGTCTCTCCGCCCGTGTATTGACTACCGAGAACTGAATAAGATCACGGTTAAGAATCGGTATCCCCTACCTTTGATACCCGAACTGTTTCAGAAATTAAGGACTGCCGTCATTTTCACCAAGCTTGATCTAAGAGGGGCCTATAATCTGATCCGCATTCGGGCTGGGCATGAGTGGAAAACAGCTTTTCGGACCCGATTCGGGCATTATGAATATTTAGTCATGCCTTTTGGACTCTGCAATGCCCCTGCGACTTTTCAACACCTGATTAATGATGTGCTTAGAGACTTCCTAGACCTGTTTGTGATTGCATATCTAGACGATATTTTGATCTTTTCAGAATCCCTGGATCTCCATCGAAAACATGTTTGCCAAGTGTTGGGTCGTCTCCGCTTACACAGACTTTATGCAAAAGCGGAGAAATGCGAGTTTGAGCAAGAAAGCATTCAGTTCTTGGGCTTGATAATCTCCTCAACTGGCATCAGGATGGATCCACA
The DNA here is from genome assembly GCF_042186555.1 of Aquarana catesbeiana. Lineage (NCBI taxonomy): Eukaryota > Metazoa > Chordata > Amphibia > Anura > Ranidae > Aquarana > Aquarana catesbeiana. The sequence goes on from NC_133328.1 coordinate 107,851,256, forward strand.
GAAGGTTTCTGCTGTTCTGGACTGGCCGGTACCCCTAGACAAGAAGGGGGTTCAACGATTCATCGGGTTTGCAAATTTCTACAGAAAATTTATCAGGGGTTTTTCTGCAATAATCGCACCAATCACACAACTAACCAAACAGAATACCCGTTTTTCCTGGAATCACCTAGCCCAAGAGGCTTTTGAGAACCTCAAGAGACTTTTCACCTCAGCACCTATCCTCAGTCACCCTGAACCATCCTTGCCATTTATTTTGAAAGTGGACGCTTCTGAAATAGCGGTCGGTGCGAAACTCTCACAACGAAGGGGCAGTAAAAACGATATGCATCCTGTGGGGTTTTTCTCCCGAAAACTTTCCTCCGCGGAGAGGAACTATGATGTTGGAGACCGGGAGCTTCTTGCCATCAAAACTGCATTAGAGGAGTGGAGGTACCTGCTGGAGGGAGCTATGCATCCAGTACTAATTTATACTGATCACAAAAACCTAGAATATTTACGATCTGCTAAAAGGCTAAGACCCCGACAAGCCCGCTGGGCGCTGTTTTTCTCACGCTTTTCCTTCCACATTACTTATCGGCCAGGTTCAAAAAATGTCAAACCAGACGCGTTATCACGTATGCATGACAACCCAAAGGACTCATCTGCTCCGGATACCATTTTACCTGCAAACAATTTTCTGCTCATACAAACTGATCTCCTCTCCCAGATTAAGGAAGCATCCTCTGAATCAGCCAGACCCACAGGGATTACCTTAAGTAACAAGGACGGACTGTTCTGGAAAGGGAGCCAAATCTTTGTTCCTGAGGAGGTTCGGGTCAAGGTCTTAGCACTTCTTCACGATCACCCACTGGCAGGTCACTTTGGGGTTCGCAAAACCCTGGAATTGGTACAGCGTACCTTCTGGTGGCCCAATTTAAAGGACTTTTGCGAGAAGTATGTTAGCTCCTGTCCTATCTGTACCCAGAATAAAACTTCCAGGAGTCGAGCTTGGGGCCTGTTAAAACCCTTAACGGTACCCGATAGGCCTTGGAAAATGATATCCATGGACTTTATTGTAGAGCTTCTATGTTCTGAGGGGTGTTCTGCTATTTTTGTGGTAGTTGACCGTTTTACCAAAATGGCCCATTTTCTTCCATTAAGAGGAACTCCATCAGCTATTGAAACAGCTCACATCTTCATCAAGGAGATCATTAGACTCCACGGAATCCCCGTAAACATAACCTCTGACAGAGGGGTACAATTTACCTCACGCTTCTGGAGAGCCCTGTGTGAGTCTTTAAAGATCAAGCTGGCTTTATCATCGGCTTATCACCCTCAGACCAACGGTCAGACAGAGAGGACCAATCAGACTCTTGAACAGTATATTAGATGTTTTACTTCCTTTTCACAGGATGATTGGGTATCCTTACTGCCATTGGCAGAATTTGCCTACAATAACGCCAAGCACTCAGCCACCGGTCAATCTCCCTTTTTCGCTAATTATGGTTTCCATCTAACCTTTTTACCCGATTTCCTTCCAGAGTCCTCAGTTCCAGCAGTACAGAGCACGGTAGACTTCATCAATCATAACAACCAGATGTTGCAGGAAGCAATATCCAAGGCTCAGGCGGACAGCAAGAGGATCTTTGACCAAAGGAGAAGAGGGGAATTGAAGCTTCAACTGGGCGATCAGGTATGGCTTTCTACAAATAATATCAAACTAGCTTGTCCTTCTAAGAAGTTGGCACCTAGGTTTATGGGACCTTTTCCGGTTAGAAGGAAGATTAATGAAGTCTCGTATGAACTGACTCTGCCTGACTCTCTTAAAATTCATCCCGTGTTTCATGTGTCTTTGCTCAAACCTGCTGTACCTGATCCCTTTCCTGGTAGAGGAACTAGACCTCCTGAACCTATTGTGATTGATGGTAACGAGGAATTTGAAGTCGAGGCTATCCTCGATTGCAGGAAAAGACAAGGGCAGATCCAGTTCCTAATCAAATGGAAGGGCTACGGCCCAGAAAATAATTCATGGGAACCTGATAGTAATGTGCATGCTAGGCGCTTAGTTCGGGCCTATTTTGCTAACCATCCTGAAAAAAGGCTTTTGGGCACCCGGAGGTTGCCCCTTGGGGGGGGGCAATGTCAGGGTATCACCGGCACCAGATCTGGGCGTCGGCGCGCGCCTATGCGCCGGCGCGCTCCATTACACACTTCTCAGCAAGATCGTGGTGTTCCCGGGCATCAGCGCGGCGCTAGGGCGTGCGCGGGTACGCGGCGCTAGGGCGCGCGTGTGTGTGCACGTGCACGCGTACGGGCGTGCGCGCGTTCGCGATAGCGCCGGTTTGGCGCCAAAGTGCACATAAAAATCCCCCTGTGCCTCTGGCACATTGCTGCTTCGTCTCAGCTTGTGATTCGTGTAAACCTGAACCTGATTGCTGTTACCTATCTGACCCGGCTTGTTTGACTATCCGTCCTGCTCCTATCCGACCCGGCTTGCCCGACTACTCTTCTGCTACCTGCCTGATACCGTTGCCAAATCCCTGCCTGCTTACCGACTCTGCCTTTGCCTGCTGTTTTGCCTGTTCATATCCGTGCTGACCCGGACCGTCTGGCCCTGCTTGTGCCTGCTGCTGTCCTTGCTGTTGCACCTTCAGCTCCAGCTCCAGTGATCTCTGCATCTACAAGTGTTCCAGCGTGCTGTCTCCAGTGTCTACCTGATCTGCAGTCCAGCCATCCCTGTGGGATCTCTCATCACTTCAGCTCCAGAGACTCCGCTCTACAGGCACTCCTACCCCACTGTGCTCAGGAGATCATTGTTCCCACTCCAGTGACTCCTGAACCAGCGTTGTATGAGAGGTCTTCTCCTACAAGTCAGGCTCTACTACCAGGTACCTAACAGCAAGCCAGGACGGCCACTTTCAAGCGCCGTCAGTGTTGATGGATTAGGGATTTCGGCCTCAGGCCCAACTGAGCCAGCATAGTTGGCTGAATGTTTTCTTAAAAAATTATGGAGAACACAGCAGGCAAGTATTATATGGTTCAGTTTATACTCCGCCATATGGATGGGTGTCAGAAATAATCGGAACCGGCTGGCCAGGATTCCAAATGTGTTCTCCACCACTCTTCGGGCTTTGGCCAGCCGGTAATTAAAAACCCTCTGTTCCGGGGTGAGGGTCCTCATCGGGAATGGCCGCATCAGGTGGTCCCCCAGCGCAAATGCTTCATCAGCAACAAACACAAATGGGAGACCTTCAACATTGTCCTCTGGAGGTGGCAAGTCCAAGCTGCCATTCTGGAGATGCCTGTAGAACTCCGTCTGGGCGATCACTCCACCATCGGACATCCGGCCATTCTTCCCCACGTCCACATACAAGAACTCGTAATTAGCCGACACCACCGCCAACATCACTATACTATTAAACCCCTTGTAATTATAATAGTACGACCCCGAGTTGGGTGGTGGGACGATGTGGACGTGTTTCCCATCAATTGCCCCTCCGCAGTTAGGAAAGTCCCACCGCTGGGCAAAGTGGGAGGCCACAGTCTGCCATTCCTGTGGCGTTGAAGGAAACTGTTGAGGAAAAAAAAATAAACATTACTATTTTTTCACAGAAACATGGCAAGCAGATTAGACACAAACATTATGGGGCAACCTCCAGATAGCATTTACTAAGGGGAATTTAACAACAACAAAGTATAAGGTACACCTATCATATTCCCCCTCCCCCCCTCTCATGGGCCATTTCTAACATTATAGGGGGGGGGGACTCTTGGACAGGTAACCCTCTTCACTTCATTGAGAGATGAATGCCTAAATACAGGGTATTACATGGAACAGCCCCTCCTTAGTTACACTATTGGCAGACCACTGGACAGGTAAGAAGTGTCATAATACAAAGATATAAATACACACTGTACACATTTGAGGACATTTGAACATTCTGCTATTACCTATCAAGATAATAATACGATACAAAAACTTTAAACAGTACCATTGGAAAGTATACAGGCAGGCCCTTGCACTACATGCTTTGGGGAATTCATCCATAAATCTGACCAGTAAAGAGATGGGTATAGTGTGTATGAGTTTGGCAGATAGATGATTGAGGATAGAGAATTGGGATCAGCTGACTTAGCAGTTGGGGGAGGGAGGGTTAAAAAAAATTGGGGACACCACAAAAAAAACCCTCTGGCACTCTGCCTGAATTTAAATCAAAAATAACATTTCCAAACATTTTAGGGGGTGTTTGGGGTAAAGCACTACTATGGAGCTGATAAAATACATTGTTAAGTGACTACATGAGGTGAATATAGGCCAGGAAAGACCATGCTGGGGAGGTTAGTGAAGGGCAAATATGTATGAAGGACATAAAATAATAATTACCTAAAAATCCAGCATGCATGAGAACAAAGGGGACATTCACAGTATATTACAATCATGATAATTAGGGAATGAGGAAAGAAATACAATATATTATCAAACATTCAATACAATAAAATGTGATATAAAAGGATAAAAATCTTACCTTCATATACTCCTTCTGCAGGACCTGGATGATGGCAGAACAGGTCTCTGGGATAATGATCCCCAGAGCCTGGGGGGAGATGCCTGTCGAGAACTTCAAGTCCTGCAGACTTCTCCCTGTGGCCAAATACCGCAAGGTAGCGACCAGCCTCTGCTCCGGAGTGATGGCTTGCCTCATGCAGGTATCCTGCCTGCTAATATAGGGGGTCAGCGAAGCCAGCAGACGGTGAAATACGGGGTCCGTCATCCTGAGAAAGTTCCTGAAATCATCAGGATTATTCTCACGGATCTCACGGAGCAAAGGCATATGACAGAACTGGTCACGCTGAAGCAACCAATTCTTGGTCCATGAACTCCTCCCCACCCTGTTCATGGACTGGACTTGTGTCAAGGTCAGGACCCCAACACCAAGCCCCCGCACAGCACGAACTCTACGAGGAGTACGCATACGAAACATGGCTAGAAAACGGTCGGCTGCTCAGAACGAAGTAACAGAACGCACTGAAGAACAGCAAGGCCTGTGAAGAGCGACCTGAAAAACAGCAACGAGCGGGCAAGATCACACAGAAAACTCCGATACGAACTGACTGCACGCACTGAAGAGCAGATACAAACCCACAAGCACAAACTGAACGGCAGAAAACGATCTGAAAGCCACGAGTCTGAAAAAGCGCGAATCGTCTCTCACCAAACTTTTACTAACACGAGATTAGCAAAAGGAGCCCAAAGGGTGCCGCGCTTGGTTCTGAACCGGCCTTTTCTAGTCTCGTCGTACGTGGTGTACGTCACCGCGTTCTTGGCGATCGGAAATTCCGACAACTTTGTGCGAGTGTGTGTACGCAAAACAAGTTTGAGCCAACATCCGTCGGAAAAAATCCTAGGATTTTGTTGTCGGAATGTCCGAACAAAGTCCGACCGTGTGTACGGGGCATAAGATTTTTGCTGGATCCTACCATCTTGGTTGTGGTGTCAGCAAAATCAGACATTTACTAGCACTCTCCTTCACTCCTTCTCTGAAAGCCACATAAGAGGTCATGTATGGAAGGATGGATAAGTTGTGCCAGCATATACAGTAGGGATGAGCCAAACACCCCCGATTCGGTTCGTGGCAGAGCCTGCGAACAGACCAAAAATTTGTGCGAACATGTGAACCCTGTTAAAGTCTATGGGACTCTAACGTGAAAAATCAAAAGTGCGAATTTTAAAAGCTAATACGCAAGTTATTGTCCTAAAAAGTGTTTGGGGACCCGGGTTCTGCCCCAGGGGACATGTATCAATGCAAAAAAAGGTTTTAAAAAATGGCCGTTTTTTCGGGAGCAGTGATTTTAATAATGCTTAAAGTGAAAAAATAAAAGTGAAATATTCCTTTAAATATCGTACCTGGGGGGTGTCTATAGTATGCCTGTAAAGTGGCATGTGTTTCCCGTGTTTACAACAGTCCCTGCACAAAATGACATTTCTAAAAGAAAAAAGTAATCTAAAATTGCTTGCGGCTGTAATGTAATGTTGCCCCCCCCACCCCACCCCAGCCCATTAATGGGCCCTTTGGGTCTGGTATGGATATTAAGGGAAACCCCGCACCCAAATAAAAAAAAAAGGCTTGGGGCCCCCAGGCTCTATATACTCTGAACAGCAGTATACAGGCAATCCCCGGGTTACAAACGAGATAGGGACTGTAGGTTTGTTGTTAAGTTGAATCTGTTTATAAATTGGAACAGGTACATTTTTTAAGTGTAGCTCCAGCCCCAAAATCTATGTTTAAGATTTTTGGATAATATAGGGCAGGGTTATCACCCCTGTAACCTTTTGTTTGCTGTCTGTGCCATTGTTCAGAAGATTTCACCTCACTTTCTGTCCCAATGCCAATTGGATTTTGAAAATTTGGGGTTATTAGGGAAAGAAGGATTGGTGATAAAGCATCAGTGGAGACATCTTTTTCCTATATTAACTCTTACAGGAGAGAATTTCCCTTTCTAGGGGTAGATTTCCTCTCACTTCCTGTTGTCTCTCTCTGTTTATAAGTAGGAGTCGTTTGTAAGTCGGATATTTAAAAATAGAGGACCAGCTGTATATACTATACAGCCTGCCCTATACACTCTGCGTAAAATTGGGCCTTAGGTGTTGGTGGTACCAGTACACTGTAAGCCCTCACAGTTACTCTTGGTGGGCGCTGGAACGGGCCCTGCTGCGAAATATTATATCAAGAATTGTAATTACACTCCCCTGTTAAACAGGGGCCGAAAAATTGGGTCTTAGGCAGTGGTGGTGGTGGCACAACACTGTAACCCCTCACAGATACTCTTGTTGGGCGCAGGAACGGGCCCTGCTGTGAAATATTAGATCAACAATTGTAATTACATGCCCCTGTTAATTAAGGGCAGAAAAATTGGGTCTTAGGCAGTGGTGGTGGTGGCACAACACTAACCCCTCACAGATACTCTTGTTAGGTGCAGGAACAGGCCCTGCTGTGAAATATTAGATCAAAAATTGTAATTACAATACAGTGCAGCCGTAGTGCAGTTGCTACTACTTTTCTGGTGGTGCACACAGTACACAATACAGTGTAGTGCGGTGTTGCAAAACAAAATATACAGAAAAGAAAGAGGGCGCACCAACCTAGTGCATTACCACTGATAAACTTTAATGCAGCATAAAAACAGTAAAAATTATACTCACAAACGAGCTAATACAGATAGCTTTCGAAAGGGCGCAAAAGCGCTGTTTCTGTGGATCGACACCCCAGGACCTGTTGCCGAGAGGATCAGACCAGCGCAAATGGCTGATGGCTTACGCGTTTCGGGGGAGCACCCCTTTCTTCAGAGCCTAAGTGGGCAATGGTTGGTCTCTCGAATTGCTCTCTCTATAAATGTATGTATGTGCCTGTGTCTACCCCACCCAATTAGTGACAACGCCCCCTCCCACAGGTATTAGGCACCACCCACCCATTCGGGTTAACCCTCCCTATCCCATCCCTCTGAGTGTGTTTCCCCATTAGTAGCCAGAATATAGAGGGCAAACATCACTCTATATTGTCTGCTAAAAGAATGATAGTAATATTAGTACAAAAAGAAATTGATTAATAAAAAAAAAAAATAAAAAATTAAATATAAATATAGATATAAATATAAACATAAAATCACTGAGCCAGCAGATCAATTTCACTCTCACCATAGGCTATGTACAACAGGGCAGGGGAAGGGGGATTGGGTGCACCAAAGCAAAGACACCTCACCTCCTGCATGCAGCTCTAATTGTGTACCCATGCCTCCGATCTACTGGGGTGGATGGTGCAGGGCTCCTCCGGCTCCCAGGAGCCATAATAGTGCCGCATGTCGTGTGTGGAACGCACACCATTCGACAGACCAGGAAGTGCGGGCATTCCTGCTTTCCACCCGCAACTTCCGGCCGATCGTGGCGTCATTTCCCCCTCCTCCGCAGGCGTCAGAGGTCACTGTGCGCCATGAACACGGCCCGGAAGCGTGGGTGTGTTTGCATTCCACCCACTGCTTCCGACCGTCAAACCTATGGTAAATAATGTGCGCGCATCTCAGTAAGGCCGCGCGCTCTCTACTAATCTCTCCACTACTATCATTATCATTGGCAGAGACGCGATCTGGCTATGCAGGACAGGCAGCATTCTACTAGCAGCGCTCAGCCCACTTTTCTCTAAGCCAGAAAACATTGGTGAAGAATGGAGAATCCTGGAATCAGATCCCATCTTAAAGACAAGCCTTCCTTCGCATCCTAATTTGGTCTTTAGGAGACCGAAGGACCTTAGGAGCATTATTGCCCCTAGTAGGATAAGAAAACAAAGAAATGGAGGACTCAGCAGCACCTGGAGTACAATTTTCGACCAGAAGGGCAGTTACAGATGTGGGAGCAGCAACTGTGGGAACTGCGTGCATATGTGCCACAGAAAGAAAGAAGTCTTTGGAACAGACGGTAGGGTCCACAAGGTTAAGCAGTTCATCAACTGCGGTACCCTGTATGTCATTTACGGTCTTCTGTGCCCTTGTGGCCTCCTTTATGTTGGACGGACGTCAAGAGTCATGAGGATAAGAATGAACGAGCACAGGAGTAGTATCTTGACAGAAAAGGACAACTATTCAATACCGAAACATTTCAAAGAAACCCACAGTAGCAATACAGAGGGCCTCAAAGTGTTCGGCATAGAAGCAATGCCGAGCGACCTAGATAGTGGTAAAAAATATCAAATGCTGTGTAGTAGAGAGGCCTTCTGGATGTTTTCCCTAGGAACTTTGGCCCCGAAAGGTCTGAACGAGGAAATCGAACTACACAATGTAGCATAATTCCTTCAGTTCTCGTCCAAGCTTTCGAGCCATTGTTAACATCAGTCAGATAATTCTGATGTGACTTCTCTAGTGTGTCCTTTGCCTCCACTATGTTGGTAGGGGCTTACTCTTGGGGTTTATGGGATGCATTAAGGTCAAGGACTAGGAATTGGGTAGACCATTTGGCAGGTGTAGTAATAGGTTTTAGCCGCTAGGTATTTGTTTAGAAGATATTTATTAGGTTTAGGTTGTGGTTGGTTTTAGATAGTCGCCTATTGGCTTATTTGACTACATGATGTACTTTTTGTAATTTTATGCAATTTACCGCCAATATAATTTACCACCATTGGGGTTTAGTGTCTATTCCCACCAGATGCTAGCGGGCAATGGTGCCTCTCTCTCTCTCTCTCTCTCTTGTCTATGGTATGCCGGTCTGCAGAGGTATCTTCCAGGGTATATGCTGAGGTGATGGGTACCACAGTCATTTGGCACATTATGTTTTACTATTATATGGTTTATGTACATATTTGTCACTATATCTATATATATTTTATATCTACATGGAGTGGGGTGTAGCCTCTTAGTAGGAACACTCTATTGCTGTGTCTAATGGTGACTAATATTGGTATAGGCTGATGAGGTTCAGTATTCACTTTGAGATCTCATATGTATTCTTAGGAATTTTATACTATGTATTATTTATTATTATTTTATAATCCTTCTTCCTCTAGATTAGTATCATGCTGATATCATGACGACTAATTGTTATGGACTTCCATGTGTTGTTTTTTAACATTAAGTTTTTTTAACATTAAGTATATTATATGTTACATGTCAATCTATGAATTTTATGGATATGGTATGATCTACTGTACCTTGGAAGGATACTTCTGCGGACTCCTTTTATTAATCTAACAATTTTATATTATGATCAACATTATAGGTTTGGATTCCGTTTTCCACTATCCCTTTTTTCACTTCCTTTTTTGGGAATCGACATTTATATTACAATATTTTCAATTCTATTCTTATTTTTTAATTAATTTTTTTAAATTATAGATTCCTTTCCCCCTCCATTTTTCACCAATGTTTTCTGGCTTAGAGAAAAGTGGGCTGAGCGCTGCTAGTAGAATTCTGCCTGTCCTGCATAGCCAGATCGCGTCTCTGCCAATGATAATGATAGTAGTGGAGAGATTAGTAGAGAGCGCGCGGCCTTACTGAGATGTGTGCGCATTATTTGACGGTCGGAAGCAGTGGGTGGAACGCAAACACACCCACGCTTCCGGGCCGTGTTCATGGCGCACAGTGACCTCTGACGCCTGCGGAGGAGGGGGAAATGACGCCACGATCGGCCGGAAGTTGCGGGTGGAACGCAGGAACGCCCGCACTTCCTGGTCTGTCGAATGGCGTGTGTTCCACACACGACATGCGGCACTATTATGGCTCCTGGGAGCCGGAGGAGCCCTGCACCATCCACCCCAGTAGATCGGAGGCATGGGGACACAATTAGAGCTGCATGCAGGAGGTGAGGTGTCTTTGCTTTGGTGCACCCAATCCCCCTTCCCCTGCCCTGTTGTACATAGCCTATGGTGAGAGTGAAATTGATCTGCTGGCTCAGTGATTTTATGTTTATATTTATATCTATATTTATATTTAATTTTTTTTTTTTTAATTTATTAATCAATTTCTTTTTGTACTAATATTACTATCATTCTTTTAGCAGACAATATAGAGTGATGTTTGCCCTCTATATTCTGGCTACTAATGGGGAAACACACTCAGAGGGATGGGATAGGGAGGGTTAACCCGAATGGGTGGGTGGTGCCTAATACCTGTGGGAGGGGGCGTTGTCACTAATTGGGTGGGGTAGACACAGGCACATACATACATTTATAGAGAGAGCAATTCGAGAGACCAACCATTGCCCGCTTAGGCTCTGAAGAAAGGGTGCTCCCCCGAAACGCGTAAGCCATCAGCCATTTGCGCTGGTCTGATCCTCTCTGCAACAGGTCCTGGGGTGTCGATCCACAGAAACAGCGCTTTTGTGCCCTTTCGAAAGCTATCTGTATTAGCTCGTTTGTGAGTATAATTTTTACTGTTTTTATGCTGCATTAAAGTTTATCAGTGGTAATGCACTAGGTTGGTGCGCCCTCTTTCTTTTCTGTTTTTTTAGCTTGAATACCCATTGTTCAAATGAGGGCTGCAAGACGCTAGGCATTACTTCTGTAGGTGGCTGCACCACATATCCAGTTCATGGACACCTGAGCGCAGGAGAGGTCTTTTTTTCTTGTGTTTAAAACAAAATATACATCATGTCCAGAAGGCCATCAAGGAGAGGCAGATGCTCACAGCAGGCCACTAAAAGAGGGCAAGCAGGCTCTGGGTCTACAGTCAACAGTGCTGCTCATGGACATGGTGCATCCTCTGCTAGTGGCCGTGGGGCACTCTTGTCCTTTTTTTCTGCTGCTGGCCGTGTTATTGAGCCAGAATATGCAGAAGAGTTGGTGGAGTGGATAACAAAGCCGTCCTCATCCTCTTTCACCCAGGCTCAGAGTAGTTTTTCTTCCTATGCAGCTGCCAAAGCGGCCTATTCCACCGGCTCCTTGTCCACAGTCACTCCTTCCGTAGCCCAACCATCATGCACAGAGGAGTCCCCCGAACTATTCAACCACAGTGTCGGGTACATGCTGCTGGAGGATGCGCAGTGATTTGAAGGCTCCGATGTTGGTTCCCAGGTTGAGGAAGGGAGTAACGTGAGCCTAGAGAGAGGGGGTGCCCAAGAAGGCCAGGAAACTGGCAGTCATGTTCCCCCAGCTGCAGCATAGTGCCAAGTTTGCTCCAGTGACGAGGAAGGAGGGGATGATGAGGTCCCTGACTCTACTTGGGTGCCTGATAAAATAGAGGAGGAGGAGGCACAACTCCAATGAGGCAGGATGTCCTCTAGGGAGCAGCTTAAGGGCAGCCACCCTACTGCATCACACTGCAGAGCTCCACAGGCGCAGGGCGCTGCTGACTCCCCGCTGATTTTGAAAAGTTCCTTGGTGTGGGCCGTTTTGGACACGTGTGCAGCAGATCGCACCATTGCTGTTTGCAACCTATGTCTGAAGCGGATCAAGCGTGGCCACACCAGCAGCCGCTTGGGCACCACATGCTTGACCAGACATATGATGACCTCCCATGCAGTCTTTTTCCCCGTATACTATATTTGAGATTTAATATCTTTCAGATATAATTTGGGTTAAATGAGAGTTCTTTGACCATGAGTGAAAGCTTTAACACAATAACAACATTTATTAGTAAGTAGTTGAAAGTCTATCTAATACACAACCATCTATCTATAGTCTACAGCAAGGAAGAAAATATTAGGTTAAAATAAGAGAATTACATGAAGGAATACAGAGTATATTCCTGAAAACATTAATCTGCAAACATATTTAGTTACTTACAAGTAAAATGCAGACCTTTCCCATAATTACCCTTTGCACCAAGGTTCCATCCATTCTGATGGTTTCTGTCCCATAAAAGTGTGTGTTTCCCTCCCATCTAGTCTGTGTATATCATTACATGCTGATACCTCATTGGTTGGCATAGCGTGGCTCTGATTGGCTAGCTTCCCTATTCCTGGTCAAGGACTGGCTACATCTCCAATCCCTATACTTTGCATAAGCATGAACTTAACTTGAATTTCCTGGGAAATTAAGTATTGATTGGGAGTTGGTCTCCCTTCATTGCATATCCCAGCATGGGATCCTTTGAAGTGAGTATGTGTAAAACACTGAGGTTTGGATCTCATTGTTTGTATACACAAGCCTAGGCACCGACTTGTCTGATCTACCAGAGATTTTGGTGAAGATAATATGTTCTGCCCTACATAGCTACAAGCTAAACTAAATATATTCATTAAATATAAATACATTAAATATAAATTAAATATAAATTAAATATATTAATTAAATATAAATAAATTAAATATAAATTAAATATATTCATAATTACAATAACCTACGGCAACAGCACTTCAAAAGACATACCTCAAAGAAAAATGCAGACTTCTCCTTGCCCCTCATCTGGGATCTCCAACCCTACTCCAGTCCTCTGGAAAACCTGCACTGAGAGGAATGAAGGTCTAGCAATAGGTGTCCCAAGTACTTGCAGCCAATCTGCTAGCAGTACACCACCATCTGATTTTAGCAGGGAAATTTCCCTACCCCAGTTGCTAAACATTAAAAAGAAATTCGGTCCCAGCCATCCACATGCTCAACTTCTGAATGCTAGCTTGAATGCCAGCTTGGCCAAATTGCTAGCACTGCAACCACTGCCTTTTCAGCTGGTAGACTCTGCCCCCTTTCGTGAATTTGTGGAATGTGCTGTACCTCAGTTGCAGGTACCAAAACGCACTTCCTTTTCATGGAAGGCCATTCCAGCTCTCTACCGTTATGTAAGGCAAAGTTTTTGTCTTGTTGGACAGGGCGGTCAGCAGTAAGGTGTATATTACCACAGACTCATGGTCTAGCAGGCATGGGCAGGGATGTTACCTTTCCTTCACAGCACACTGGGTAACTCTGCTGGCAACTGGAAAGGATGCAGAACAGGGTTCAGTATTGTTGGAGCTTGTTACCCCTCTAAAATGCTAGCGGTGATTCTGCCACAGCTCTCTCCTCCACCCCCTCCTCTTCTTCTTCCTCTATGGACTCTTCTGCAGATTTGTTCTCTAAACCAGCAGTGCTCTGTAAGTGTTCAAGGGGCTACGCAAGCACTCAGGCAAAAAGATGCCATGCGGTGCATGAGTTACATAGTTCATAGTAGGTGAGGTTGAAAAAAGACACAAGACCATCAAGTCCAACCTATGTGTGTGATTATATGTCAGTATTACATTGTATATATGTTGCGGTCGTTCAGGTGCTTATCTAATATTTTCTTGAAACTATCGATGCCCCCTGCTGAGAGTGACCACCGCCTGTGTGAGGGAATTCCACATGCTTGCTGCTCTTACAGTAAAGAACGTAGTTTAAGGTTAAACCACTGCTTAGGGGACAGGAGCCACACTGGGGCAGAGATTCTGTCAGCTCTGCAGGGGCAGGCTCAGAGGTGGTTGACACCACGCCAGCTTCAGCCAGGAATGGTTGTATGCGACAATGGCACCAACCTTCTCTCCGCACTCCGATAGGGACACTTGACCCATGTTCCATGTTGGCAGACATCGTGAATTTGGTGGTGCAGCAGTTCTTGAGCAGGTACCCAGGCTTACAAGATCTCCTGAGGCAGGGCAGAAAAGTCTGTGGTCATTTCCAGCGGTCATACAATGCCAGTGCTCGGCTGGCTGACATTGAAAGGGAATGCAACCTGCCCACCAACCGCCTCATTTGTGACATGTCCACCAGGTTTAAGTCAACGTTGGCAATGCTGCAGTGGCTGTAGACGCAGCAGAGGGCCATCAATGAGTACCTGTGTGAGTATTGCACTAGGACAGGGTCAGGGGAGCTTCGCTTCTTTTCGCCACGCCAGTGGCTACTGATCAAGGATGCATGCACTGTCCTGTCACCATTTAATGAGGCCACGAGGATGGTGAGCACACTGAGCAGCGACAATGCATGCATCAGTGTTACTGTCCCTCTTGTCTTCCTGTTGGAGCACATGCTCCACGGAATAATGGGCAGGGCACTTGAGGCAGAACAGTGTGAGGAAGAGGAGGACTTCCTTACCTCTCAAGGCCCCTTTTATCCAGATATTATTCCTGCAGGCACGCCAAACACACAGAAAGAAGAGGAGGAGGAGGATTGTGTCAGCATGGATGTGGAGGATAACACTCAGCAGCAGTCTTCAAGGGATGGTTTTCAGTCCCCAGAAACCCAAGGAGTTGTATGTGGCTGGGAGGAGGTTGTTAAGGATCATGTGATCCTTAGTGACCCAGAGGACTCAGAATCGAATGCCTCTGGAAACCTTCGCAGACTTTGCAGAATCAGGGAGGTCATGCAGCGTAAGGACCCTAGGATTCATGGTATCAAAGAGAAGGAATAATTACTGGCTGGCAACCCTTCTTGATCCAAGTTACAAGGGTAAGGTTTCAGAACTCATCCTACCTTCTCAGAGGGAGCAGAGGATGACACATCTTCAGGAGGCCTTGAAGAAAAGTTTTGTGCAATGCATTTCCAGACCCTGTGAGGTTACAATTTCCTGGTGCTGGACAACGTGTTGCTGAGGCTTCTGTCAGGTCACCTGAGGCCAGGTGACAGTTGCACACACCGTTGGGGTCAGGAGTGCACCGCAAAGGTAGTGGACCCTACGGCTGGCTGCTGCGGATGGGAGTCTAGGTGGTTAAGGAAGGCAGGTCCACTGAAACACCAACACGGATCCCACAGGGGCTAGAGCGTAAGATTCCCCAGGGCGAAGAGTCTAAGAGCCAGCAGGTGTTCACCAGAGCCTCTAGTGGTGAGGATGGACTGGGCTGCAACTGGCTCCAGGTCACGACCCCCAGGGTCTCCCAGCTCACGCCCACTGTAGGCTACAGGAGGACAGAGATAGTAAGGGAATAAGCCAAAGGTCGGGGGGACTAGGAGTAGCAGACAAGGATAAACATAGAACACACCAAAGGTCTGGGTCACAAGCAGGCAGGGATAGTCGAGAACAAGCCAAGATCGGTAACTGAAATCAGACGTAGAAGACACAGCAAGATGCACACGGAAGCTAAACACGCAACGGTTGATCACCAAGGCAGGCTTGCAGCGCACAGGTTAATATAGAGTTCCCTGATAGGGGTTGGGGTGGAGCCATGCTTTGAGGAGAGATTATTTAAGTAGCCAGGGGAGAGTGGCTGGCCTCTAAAGGTGAACACATGGAGGAGAGGTAAGCTGACAGACAAAGATTACTGCATAACCGTGACAGCTTCGTTCAGTCAGAGGAACAGTAGTGGAGAAGGTGGCCGGCTGACCGATGCCTTTAGACAATTTTTCAGTCCTCTGCGCCAAGGTCTGATCGGTTCAAGCAACCATTGCCAGTGTCTGCATTACATGGTTCAGGAATATCTAGGGGCAAGAGCAGACTTGGAGACCTTTCCAACAGAGCATCCACTGGATTACTGGGTCTTGAGGATGGACCACTGGCCAGAACTAGCTCAATATGCAATTGATCTACTGGCCTGTCCTGCAACCAGCGTTCTTTCTGAACGCACATTCAGTGCTGCTGGAGGGTTTGTAACGGATCATAGAGTGTGCCTGTCCACAGACTCCCTTGATAGGCTCACACTCATAAAAATGAATCAGTCTTGGATCAGCAGCAGCTATCAAGCACCTGATGCTGATGTAACTGCTTGAATTTTCTATGGATGTGGGATCCCTTGAAGACTGCCTATGCTGAGTGACTATCCTATTCCTCCTAAATCTTGATGATGCTAGATTCCAACAATATTTTTAGTTTAGGGCACCATCACCACTGCCTAAGGCCCAATTTTTCTGTCCCTGTTTAACAGGGGCATGTATTTACAATTTCTGATCTAATATTTCACAGCAGGGCCCGTTCCTGCGCCCAACAAGAGTATCTGTGAGGGGTTACAGCGCTGTGGCACCACCACCATCAAAGGCCCAATTTTTATGCCCCTGTCCCAGCAACAGAAAAAAAGGACAAGCGTGCCCCATGGCCACCTGCAGAAGATGCACCATGTTCATGACCAGAACTGTGGACTGTAGACACAGAGCCTGCTTGCCCTCTTTTAGTGGCCTGTGAGCATCTGTCTCTCCTTGGTGGCCTTCCGGACATGATGGGGATTTTGTTTTGCAACACCACACTACACTGTATTGTGTACTGTGTTCACCACCAGAAAAGTAGTAGCAACTGCACTATGGGTGCACGGTATTGTGTACACCACCAGAAGTCTAATAGCAACTATGGGTGCACTGTATGTATTGTGTACACCAGCAGAAAAGTAGTAGCAACTGCACTAGGGGTGCACGGTACTGTGTACTGTGTACAACCCCTGAAGTATATTAGAAACAGTACACCAGGAACGAACTGCAGTGCGATATAGCTATATAACTGTATGCAGTGGATATATATACAGTCATGGCGAAAAATATTGGCACCCCTGCATTTCTGTCAGAAAATGCACCACATCTCCCAGAAAATAGTTGCAATTACAAATGTTTAGGCATTCTTATGTTTATTTCTTTTGTTTGTATTGGTATTACACAAAAAAGTGGGGAAAAAAAGCCAAATCTGACACATTCCACACAAAACTCCAAAAATGGACTGGACAATATTATTGGCACCTTCTCAAATTTGTAAGAAATAATTGCATTTCAAGTTGGTGATGCTCCTGTAATTTGTAATTAAACTCACCTATATCAATTAACAGGTGCTGATAATGTAGAAATCACACCGGCAACCAGTTAAAATGGTGAAAAATTGACTCAACCTTTCTGTTGTGTGTCTCTGTGTGCCACACGGAGCATGGAGGAGATATACTCACTGTATATATATATATATATATATATATATATATATATATATATATATATATATATATATATATATATATATATATATATATGAAATACACTGACTCACCTGCCTGCCAGAAGTATAGTAGAAACAGTACACCACCAGGAAAGGACTGCAGTGAGATCTAGCTAAACTGTATGCGGTGGATATATATATATATATATATATATATATATATATTAGACTGACTGTATATATATATACATGAAATACACTTCAGCTAACTGAATCACCTGCCTGCCAGAAGTATAGTAGAAACAGTACACCACCAGGAACGGACCGCAGTGAGATTTAGCTAAACTGTATGCAGTGGATATATATATATATATATACTAGACTCACTATATATATATATATATATATATATATGAAATACACTGCAGCTAACTGAATAATATGCCTGCCTGCCTGCTCAGTCTAAATGACACTCTCTCTCCATCCACGCCGGCAACGACACACTACACGAGGCCGATAATTGTTTTAAATAGTATGTTGGAAAAGAAAGATAAAAAACTTCATGATGCAGTAAATCAAGGCATTTATTCCAAGGATTTTCTCTTGCACAGCACGGAAATATAAAAAACAGCACACAGCACTTGAGCTCTCAGACTACCAGCTGGTGTGTGGTGACGTTACGTCATGAAGTTTTTTTGTCTTTCTTTTCCAACATACTATTTAAAACAATTATCGGAGGAGTCCTTATTTGGAGATAAAAGGCAAGGCAAGTGCATATATACACATATATACACATATATACACATATATATACATAAAAATTCACCTTGCCATTTACTAAAGAAGAGAGCCGCCATCCCCATTAAGGAGTGTAGGTGGAAACATCACAGGTGATCGCTGTTGATGCCGGAGCATGCTGAATGACTATCCTCTCTTGGCGTCTCTATTATGGGAGAGCTGATGAGTGACCGTTCGGAGCAGATCGGCTGGAAATCATTATAATGTATAGCTGACACAAGGCGATCTTGACCCTTATAACTTGGGGTTCATCCGATTTGGTAAGAGGCCACCTGGCTCTTTTTATGTATATCTCCCCTTCAGATTTGAAGTATCCAATCAAGTTTTGCTGAGTGAAAGGTGGCATCACCTTTTCTTATATATATTTTTTTGCTACTTTTTCACTTTGTCACTTTGTTGCAGCTTGGACGATTTTTTGATACATTTATATAAAATAGGATTTTTTAAAACAGCTTACCTGTAAAATCCTTTTCTTTCGATGGACATCACGGGACACAGAGCCACAGTAATTACTGATGGGTTATATAGGTATCACTGGTGATTGGACACTGGCACACCCTAACCAGGAAGTTCAACCCCCTATATAATCTCTCCCCTTGCAGGGATACCACAGTTTTTATGCCAGTGTCTTAGGTGATGGACGTGTAAAGATGTCCTGTGCTGAGCTCCAAAGGGATTATCCTATATCCTATACTGGGGCAGGCCAGGCGAACCGGATCCATTCCAAAGTGTCTTTTCCAGGCCGAATTGGATGGTACCCGGGCCTCATGTCTGAAGAAACGAGGTCTTACCTGTAACGCTTCTCTTTTTAGAGAGCTGGACCCCGCTTATTAGAAAATGGTTTTTCTAGCCTAATTTCTAGCCGGGTGCTTTACAGGGCCAGAACTGTGGATCCCCCTATTTGTAGGGGGCCCCAGTCTCTGACGGTTTTTTCAAACGAAGCCCACTGTGAGAGGCGAAGATTGGGTCTGTACAACAGAACCCTGCGGCAGGATAAGGTAAGGGAGATTCCACAGAATTCTTTTATTTTAGTAGGTTTCTCCTTTAAGGTAAATGCATGCTATGCCTATTGTGACCACCGGGGGCTGCCAAGAGCACATACCTTTTCATGCTGATGTCTGTCTCAAGTGTTCAATGCTGTACAAGCTCCTCCGGCCAGCTCCAGGTAAGATGGGATGGGGGGCTCTCTCAGGGATATCTCCCCCCAGACTAGGGGGAGGCCGCAGGTGATCTGTAAGGCGGTTAGACACCACATTTTCACCGCCATCGCGGAGGCCGCCACCGCCATTACACAGGAAGTTCAACCCCCTATATAATCCCTCCCCTTGCAGGGATACCTCAGTTTTGTAGCCAAGCAATATAGTGTATTAGAAGAGGGGCGGGACCTCTGTGTCCCGTGATGTCCATCGAAAGAAAAGGATTTTACAGGTAAGCTGTTTTAAAAAATCCTATTTTCTTTCTCGTACATCACGGGACACAGAGCCACAGTAATTACTGATGGGATGTCCCAGAGCAATGCTATCTGAGGGGGGAACCATAACCAAGTAGGGTGCTATCAGACCTGAGGACCCTGTACTGCTGCCTGCAGCACACTACGCCCAAAGGCAATATCCTCATGCCTTCTCACATCCACCTGATAGAATCTGGTGAATGTATGAACTGAAGACCAGGTTGCGGCCTTGCAGATCTGAGCCATCGAGGCCCGGTGATGCACTGCCCAAGAAGCACCAATAGCCCTTGTGGAATGTGCCCTGATCTGAAATGGAGGAATCTTCTGTTTCAAACCGTAAGCTTGAATGATCAATTGTCGAATCCATTTAGAAATGGTAGCTTTTGATGCTGCCTGTCCTCTACTGGGACCCTCTGGCAGCACAAACAAAACATCCGTTTTGCAAATCTGAGCAGTCGCTTCCAGATTTAACTGCTTTAACTGCTCTTACTACGTTCTTAAATAACGGGCGGGGCCACCCGGTGACCCCGCCCCCCTCTGACGCACGGTGACTTGACGGGATTTCCCTGTGACGTCACGGGGAATGCCATAGGGAAGTCCCGTCATGTCCCGTGCGTCAGAGGGGGGCGGAGTCACCGGGTGGCCCCGCACCCATTATTTAAGAATCGTCAGACGAGGAGACGCCGTCACACAGCGGGAGCCTCCCTCCATGCCAGCATGGGTGCGGAGCGGCCCGGAGAAGAAAATGAAGAAGAGAAGAAGAGAAGAAAAGAAGAAGAGAAGAAGATGAAGAAGATGAAGAGAAGAGCGGGAGCCTCCCCCCATGCCATGGGTGCGGAGCGGCCCGAGGAGAAGAAGATAGAAGACGCCGCGGAGGAGATGCTGGACTAGAACGCCGGAGGAAGAACCAGAAGAGCCAGAAGAACCAGAAGAAGAAGATGAAGGAAGATAGAAGAAAGAAGAAGCATTTAAATAAAGGAATTGTCAAAAACTGTCTCTTGTCATTTTTAACATTTTTGACAGTTTTTTAGTGAAATGGTAGGGGTACCCCCTTACCATTTCACACGGGGGGGGCCGGGATCTGGGAGTCCCCTTGTTAAAGGGGGCTTCCAGATTCCGATAAGCCCCCTGCCCACAGACCCCCCACAACCACCGACCAGGGTTGTGGGGATGAGGCCCTTTTCCTCATCAACATGGGGACAAGGTGTTTTAGGGGGCTACCCCAAAGCACCCTCCCAATGTTGAGGGCATGTGGCCTGGTACGGTTCAGGAGGGGGGGCGCACTCTCGTCCCCCCTCTTTTCCTGCGGCCTGCCAGGTTGCGTGCTCGGATAAGGGTCTGGTATGGATTTTTTGGGGGACCCCACGCCGTTTTTTTTTTTTTTTTGGCGCGGGGTTCCCCTTAAAATCCATACCAGACCTGAAGGGTCTGGTATGGAATTTAGGGGGACCCCCACGTCATTTTTCTTTAAATTTTGGCCGGGGTTCCCCTTAATATCCATACCAGAACTGAAGGGCCTGGTATGGAATTTAGGGGGACCCCCACGTCATTTTTTTTTAAATTTTGGTTCGGGGTTCCCCTGTGGGGAATTCCCATGCCGTTTTTATCAATGAACTTCTATGTGTATTGTCGGACCGGCAATGCAATAGCCGCGAGTAGTTTTAAATGGGTTTTTTCCTTCAAATGTCATTTTGCTGTAAGACTGTTCTAAACACAGGAAACATGCGCCCCTTTACAGGCATACTATAGACACCCCCCAGCTACGAAATTTAAAGGGATATTACACTTTTATTGTTTGACTTTAAGCATTATTAAAATCACTGCTCCTGAAAAAATGGCCGTTTTTAAAACTTTTTTTTGCATTGATCCATGTCCCCTGGGGCAGGACCCGGGTCCCCAAACACTTTTTATGACAATAACTTGCATATAAGCCTTTAAAATTAGCACTTTTGATTTCTCCCATAAACTTTTAAAGGGTGTTCCGCGGCATTCGAATTTGCCGCGAACACCCCAAATTGTTCGCTGTTCGGCGAACTTGCGAACAGCCAATGTTCGAGTCGAACATGAGTTCGACTCGAACTCGAAGCTCATCCCTATCACCAACGCATCCGTCCCGCATGCAAGAGAATCTTTTGTCCTTGCCACAAATCTGTCTATCTTTTTTGTTGAATCGGGATGCAAAGAGATCTACATCTGGAACCCCCCATCTATGGCATATGGCCCAAAAAACATCGGGATGCAGAGACCATTCCCCTGTAAGTAACTGCTGGCGACTTAGATTGTCTGCCTGCCAGTTCTCTATCCCTGGAATGAAAACTGCTGATATGCATGGCACATGCATCTCTGCCCAGACTAAGATCTGGTTCATCTCCTTTTGAGCAGCTCAGCTCCAGGTGCCTCCCTGATGATTGACATAAGCCACTGCTGTGGCATTGTCGGACTGGATCCTGACCGGGCAACCCTGTAGCCTGATAGTCCAGGCTTTTAGGGCTAGGTATACCGCCCGGATCTCCAGAATGTTGATGGGTAAGGTCCTCTCGGTCTTGGACCACAGCCCCTGGATCGCAGACTGTTTCAGAACTGCTCCCCAACCTGACAGACTGGCATCTGTTGTTACCACAGTCCAGGTGACCGGTAGAAAGGATTTCCCCTTCTGCGGGTTTTCGGGTATGAGCCACCAATTGAGGCTCTGACGCACTGCATGAGACAGGTGCATCGGAAAGTCTAATGCCTGAACCTTCTTGTTCCAGGCCGACAGAATACTGTGTTGCAGCATTCTTGACTGAAACTGAGCATAGGGAACTGCTTTGAATGAAGACACCATCTTCCCTATTAATCTCATACAAAGACGGACAGAAGGACCCTTCTTGGTCCTGACTGCCAGAATCAGCTCTCTTAAAGCAGTGATCTTTGCCTGAGGTAGAAATATTTTTTCCTGGCTTGTATCTATAATCAGACCTAAATACTCCAGTCTTCTTACTGGTTTTAGGAGAGATTTTTCTAGGTTGAGAATCCAACCCAGGTGTTCCAGATACCTGACTGTGGTCCTCAAATTTCCATTCAAGGAGGCTACCGACCGGTCTATCAGGAGCAGGTCGTCTAGGTATGCTATGACAGCTATACCCTGACCTCTTAATCTGGCCAGAGGAGGAGCCAAGACCTTTGTGAACACTCGAGGTGCAGTGGCTATCCCAAAAGGCAGAGCCACAAACTGGAAATGGCGCCCTCTTATCTCGAAGCGCAGAAACTTCTGATGAGCAGGAAAAATGGGCACATGCAGATATGCATCTCTGATGTCTATTGATGCCAGAAATTCTCCTCCCTGCAGGGTGGAGACTACTGTCCGAATTGATTCCATGCGGAAGGATTGAATCCTTAGGAATCGGTTCAGATCCCTTAAATTCAGAATGGGCCTGACATCCCCATTTGGTTTTTGGACCGTAAAAAGGTTGGAATAGAAGCCCAATCCTTGATCCTTTGTGGGAACTACCACTGCGACAAAAGTCGCTCTAACGCTAGAAGGAGCGACTGCTTCTTCTCTGGATCTCTGGGGACACTTGACCTGAGAAAACGGGGAGAAGGGAACTCCTGAAACTCCAGCTTGTACCCTAAGGTTACCATGGAGATTACCCATCTGTCCTGGAAATCCTCCTGCCAGAGCCCTGAGAACTGTTGCAGTCTTCTCCCCACTCTAGTGAGCGGGGGCGCCCCCTCGTGCAGAGGTCTTAGTGTTTTGCCTAGTAGGCTTCTTCCCTCAGGACTTCTTTTGTCCCTGGGGTTGACTCTTGTCTCTGGACCCAGATGGAGGAGGCCGTCGAGACTGCCTGGAGGCTGAAGCCCCCGGGGCTGGGGAAAGAGTCCGTTGAAAGAGGGACGCTTACTCTTCTTCTTAACAGGTAAGAGAGTGCTTTTCCCACAAGAGATTCTCTTGATATAGTTATCCAAGTCTTCTCCAAACAACCTTTCACCACGAAATGGAAAACCAGCCAGGAGCTTCTTACATGGTGCTTCGGCTGACCAATTCTTCAATCATAGGATTCTACGTATATGCACCAACCCCAGTGAAAGACGGGAGGTTTGCACGATAGAATCTCTAATAGCGTCAACAACAAAGCATAAGGCCACTGGAATTTTAGCCAAACCCTGGGCCTGCTGTTCAGGTAACACTTTGATGACCTGTTTAACATGGTCTCTTAAGTATTGACAGACTCCAATCGCTGCTACTGCAGGTTGAGCCACTGAACCTGCTAAGGAGAAAACATCCTTCATTAGGGATTCCATCTTTTTATCTACAGGATCCCTGAGCATCTGAGCCTTGTCCACAGGACAAGTCAGACTATTATTTACAGAGGAAATGGCGGCATCAATGGCCGGTATTCCCCACATTTTAATAAATTTTTCTTCCATAGGATAAAGTGTAGAAAACTTTTTCTGCGGAAAAAAACGTTTATCTGGGTGATCCCACTCAGCATAAAGGAGCTTTTCAAGTAAATTATGAACAGGAAAAGCCTGTGCTGTTTGAGGAGGTTTCAGTGACCCTAAAGAAGAAGAGGGTTCTTTAACTGATTCAGATATGGGCAACTTAAATGTGGAGTGGACCAATCCAGTAAGGATCTTCACTAAGACTTTATCCTCTTGGGAAGTCGCAGAGGGTCCCTCTCCACCTGATTCCTCCGAAGAGGAATCATCCGTCCCATCCTGATCCTCTGAAAGGGATTCCTCTCCTTTATCCCAGGGCTCCTCTTCCTGAGGGTCTTGGGGAACAGAGGAAGGCCTAGTGCGTTTTCTTCCACCAAGTGAAGATGTAATCACGGCCATTAATCTTTCCTCTAAACCATTAATGGTTGAGGAAAAAACCTCCTGTGTAATATATACAGGGGCTGAAGTGCCAGAAGCAGGTATAGCCCCTGACCCCGACGGCTCTCCCTGGCTAGCCATCCCTGGCACCTCGGGGGGGAGGATGCTGCAGACAGGGGGCCCTCAGAACCTGAACGAGATCCCCTAGTGTCTCTGGTTCTTGGGGTGTTTGAACCTCTTCTACCCACAGTGCAAAGCAACAAGGTGGAGGTATCAAAAAATGAACACTGACTGCTGAGCGATGTAGTCTGGCTAAAAGCCTTGCTACCCAATGCTCAGTCTGGTGTTACTTTAGTAAATGCTGCCTAGGAGAATGCCTGTGTCCCACCTTACATGCGACCATCAGCTCTGTGTCCCTCCAGAATGCTTAGTGCACCTGTAATTAGTGCCTTTAATAGCTTGCAGCCGGTCCTGTGGGTGTCTGAGCACACTGTGCTGACGCCCCGCCCCCCCGCAACCGCGCCCCCCCCTTCATTTTTTTTAAAAACGAGCGCTTCCCACGCTAGCCGACCTTTCTAGATTAAACATGGAGGAGGCTGGGGGAGGGGAAGGAGGGATAGAGGCTGGTAATGATGGGCCTGCCTGTGTAATGGCGGTGGCGGCCTCCGCGATGGCGGTGAAAATGCGGTGTCTAACCGCCTTACAGATTACCTGCGGCCTCCCCCTAGTCTGGGGGGAGATATCCCTGAGAGAGCCCCCCATCCCATCTTACCTGGAGCTGGCCGGAGGAGCTTGTACAGCATTGAACACTTGAGACAGACATCAGCATGAAAAGGTATGTGCTCTTGGCAGCCCCCGGTGGTCACAATAGGCATAGCATGCATTTACCTTAAAGGAGAAACCTACTAAAATAAAAGAATTCTGTGGAATCTCCCTTACCTTATCCTGCCGCAGGGTTCTGTTGTACAGACCCAATCTTCGCCTCTCACAGTGGGCTTCGTTTGAAAAAACCGTCAGAGACTGGGGCCCCCTACAAATAGGGGGATCCACAGTTCTGGCCCTGTAAAGCACCCGGCTAGAAATTAGGCTAGAAAAACCATTTTCTAATAAGCGGGGTTCAGCTCTCTAAAAAGAGAAGCGTTACAGGTAAGACCTCGTTTCTTCAGACATGAGGCCCGGGTACCATCCAATTCGGCCTGGAAAAGACACTTTGGAATGGATCCGGTTCGCCTGGCCTGCCCCAGTATAGGATATAGGATAATCCCTTTGGAGCTCAGCACAGGACATCTTTACACGTCCATCACCTAAGACACTGGCGTAAAAACTGAGGTATCCCTGCAAGGGGAGAGATTATATAGGGGGTTGAACTTCCTGGTTAGGGTGTGCCAGTGTCCAATCACCAGTGATACCTATATAACCCATTAGCAATTACTGTGGCTCTGTGTTCTGTGATGTTCGAGAAAGAAATATTTTTTTGTAAACACCTTTTCACATTTCCTTTAGAATTCACATGGGATGTTTATATATTCTCATTTAACAATATTTTAATGATTCATCCATTTGGATTCACCTATTGTACAGTGTTATTTATTGTACATATTCATTTATGGTACACATTTTTATATTGTGTTCAAATAATTTGCTCCTCTCTTTTGTGTTTAAAATTTATGTTAAAATCAAGTATTTAATTTTTTTAGGCGATAGCAGCATTCCCTTATGCCTACTAGTGTTGGGTTATATATATAATTTTTTTTCATCTCTTTATTTAGGTATTTATATGAGTGATTGGGTAAGCGCAGATTGATTCACATACACATCCGTGGTTGATTGTTCTGGTCTGTTCAGGGTTTCATAAACTGGGAGATTGATTGTTCCTGCCTCTAGAAGGAGTTTCCAGAATATAGGTAAAGAGATTAAAATGACCAGCCTGAATATTTATCATGCTCCAGCCAATTCCTGGGGAGGAGTGTCCAGAAAGATGCTGGGGAGGTAAGAAATAGTCTGGAGCCCTGGAGAGATTGTTCCTTCTACCCAGGAGGGTTCTAAAGCCCCAGGGGCTACTGCCCTAAAGCAGCCTGTAGACTGAGTAGCTGTTCTTGAGCCCTCAGTGGTGTCAGGGCTGAGGGCCTGGGGTGGTCTTCCTGAGGAGCTGGCTGTGGGGCTTCATTACAAGGATCGGGTCTGGAGAAGGATTGTCTCCCTCACTGGACCGTGTCTGGATGCAGCTGGAAGGAGTGCAGCAGTCCTGGGAACTTGGAAGTAATGACCCTGAACTGATTTCTGGTGATTGTGTGCTTTTGGCATACAGGTGCCAGAGATAGCTTGGATTGAGACGGCTTTTATTGGGTCTCAGAATACAGACCATTACCCTGTTCTCAGTAGAATCCTGGAGTGAGAGCCTAGAGAAAACTGTCCTCCTGTTTACTGTGCAGTCCTAACCCCTCTCCTGTTTAAGGTTCTTCAAGAAAAAGAATTAAAAAAAAGACATCCCCTAGGGCAGCATCTGTACTATTTGGGAAGAACCAGCTATTACCAGCGGCCTCTACAGGGGTAGCGCTACAAAAGAATGGGAGCAAATGTAATTCCTATTTATGTCTATTAACTTTGCCACACTAGTGCTGAACAGTTGCACTTTACTGCTCTTTTTGACAATGAAGTTCTGTGTAATAGAAAACAAAACAATGGACTCTCCAAGTGGCTGATACATTATCTTAATAGTTATAGGTGTGCGCAGCCTATTGCATCAGGGTGTGCACCCCAAAGCTCAAACACACATGCCTTTCTCTGCAGCCTCAGCTGCACTGGACAGTGAATGAATGGGAAGTGCCCTGTGCTGAATGGCTTCCTGTTCATTCACTTTGCTAGGCTTCAGTTATGAATGAACAAAGTGAGTGAGTGTGTTCACTGTGCTCATTTAGAAAAGCAAGGTGCTGGTAAATTACATATTTAGCAGCCCCTTTCCACACTCTCCAACCTGAAATATCTCCCGCAGCAGCTGGGGGAGTGGAGGGAAGCCAGCAGCACTGCAGGGCGGCCAACATGGGAAGCCATGTAGGGGTACACGTACAGTAGGGGGAATCAGCATTGCGCGTAGTGATTAGGTTGTGCCCAGGCAGACCTGGCACACCCCCTGGACACACCTATGTGAATAGTTGTTGAAAGTGAAACCTGTAGTGGGAAAGAATGGAGACTGCAATTGGTGACTTTCTGAAATGCTAATTCACTATATGTAATGCTGACCCAGTGATTTCAGTACTTAAATCATTGATCCAGAAAAATTACTGAGTTAAAAAAGATACTGTTACTACACTCTTTCAGGGCAAAATGAAGGTGTCTGGACATTATTAAAATAGCTATCAGGATCTGTACTCTAAATGCCCAAATACGAATGATCCCACCACTGCGCCATAGTGAATATCACTCCAAAAAACAAAAGTTGAACACTCAATAAGTGAATGTAACCACACACAAACATTATGTATATATATATATATATATATATATATATATATATATATATATATATATAATTTCACAAAAGTGAGTACATCATTCACATTTTTGTAAATATTTTATTATATCTTTTCATGTGACAACACTGAAGAAATTACACTTTGCTACAATGTAAAGTAGTGAGTGTACAGCTTGTATAACAGTGTAAATTTGCTGTCCCCTCAAAATAACTCACCACACAGCCATTAATGTCCAAAACCACTGGCAACAAAAGTGAGTACACCCCTAAGTGAAAATGTTCAAATTGGGCTCGATTAGCCATTTTTCCTCTGCAATGTCATGTGACTCATTCATTTTAGAAGGTCTCAGGTGTGAATGGGGAGCAGGTGTGTTAAATTTGGTGTTATCGCTAATACTCTCTCATACTGGTCACTGAAGGTTCAACATGGCACCTCATGGCAAAGAACACTTTAAAAGATCTGAAAAAAAGAATTGTTACTCTACATAAAGATGGCCTAGGCTATAAGAAAATTGCCAAGACCCTGAAACTGAGCTGCAGCATGGTGGCCAAGACCATACAGTGGTTTAACAGGACAGGTTCCACTTAGAACAGGCCTCGCCATGGTTGACCAAAGGGGTTGAGTGCACATGCTCAGCGTCATACCCAAAGGTTGTCTTTGGGAAGTAGACATATGAGTGCTGCCAGCATTGCTGCAGAGGTTGAAAGGGTGGGGGTCAGCCTGTCAGTGCTTAGACCATACGCCACACACTGCATCAAATTGGTCTGCATGGCTGTCCTCCCAGAAGAAAACCTCTTCTAAAGATGATGCACAAGTGTCAGAAACCATGAATCAGACTGAGACAGAAGTACAGTTAAATCACACTTGTTTAATAATAATAAAAAAACGTAAACAGAGTAAACGTAATCAAAACATAGGCAGAGTTCAGGTACCAGAATGGATTGTCAGACAAGCCAAAACGTCAGGGAGCCAGAGATGAGCATAGTAGAACAGCAAGCGGGATCTGGAGCTAGAAGGAATGTCAGCCAAGCAAGTCTTTAACAGGAACACAGGAGTGCATCTCTAGAGATGTGACCAAGGTGAAGGCAGAGATAATCTGGACTGGACGGCTTTAGTAGGCAGGACTGATGAGCAGGATATCCTCAACAGGTGAGTCACTGTGGAGAGATAGGAGCTGGCAATTAGCCAACAGCTGAGCAGCCAGCTTTGAGAAGGAAGGGCTGAGCTCAGCCCTGACAGTAGGACACAGAGCTGACAGTCGCATGTAAGGTGGGACACAGGCATTCTCCTAGGCAGTATTTACTAAAGTAACACCAGACTAAGCATTGGGTAGCAAGGCTTTTAGCCAGTCTACATCGCTCAGCAGTCAGTGTTCATTTTTTGATACCTCCACCTTGTTGCTTTGCACTATGGGTAGAAGAGGTTCAAACACCCCAAGAACCAGAGACACCAGGGGATCTCGTAAGGGGGTTACATCAGCATGTAGACTAGGCAAGAATTTTGTCACCCAAAGGAGAAGTGAGACTGGTGCGAAACGTAGCCAGAATATGATCAGGAGGAATCACAGGAACTAGAACCGACTCCATCATGAAAGTGGGAGAAAATTGTCATGATAAAGCGTCAGCCCTTACATTCTTAGTACTGGGTAAGAATGAGACAATGTAATTGAAGCTAGACAAGAAAAGAGCCCATCGTGCCCTTCTGGGAGAGAGGCGCTTAGCCTCAGACAAGAATGTGAGATTCTTATGGTCAGTAAGAATGAGAACCGGCACAGTCATACCTTCGAGGAGATGTCTCCATTCTTTCAGGGCTAAAATGATCGCTAACAGCTCTCTGTCACCAATCTCGTAATTGGACTCCGCAGGTGACAATTTCTTGGAAAAGTAGCCACAAGGATGCATAGCACTCTCAGAAGTAGGACGTTGAGACAGAAAGGCGCCATCTCCAGTCTCAGAAGCATCAACCTCAAGGATAAAAGGTAACTTAGGATCAAGTGCCAACACAGGAGCAGAAACAAAGGCAGCCTTGTGACTCTCAAAGGCCTTAATGGACTCCAGTGACCAACTTCTGATAATAGTTGGCAAAGCCAAGAAAACGCTGCAGAGGACGTAAACCCACGGGTCGGGGCCACTGTAGGACTGCTGAAAATTTCTCTGGGTCCATCGAAAAACCAGCAGTGGAAATGGCATAGCCCAAGAATTTAACCTGTTCACGATTGAATTCACACTTCTCCAATTTACAATAGAGATTGTTCTCTCTTAGTTTCTGAAGCACACAACAGATATCTATGTGGTGGCTCTCCAGGGACTTGGGAAATAAGAGGATATTGTCGAGATAAACCACCACACATAACTGCAACAAATCTCAGAGGACATAGTTAATAAATTCCTGGAAAACTGCCGGGGCATTACAAAGGCCAAAAGGCATTGCGAGGTACTCATAATGGCCTGTTCTGGTATTAAGCGCAGTTCTCCACTCGTCGTCCTCCTTAATCCTCACAAGATTGTATGCCCCTCTCAAATCAAGCTTTGTAAAAAACGTTTCTCCCTTGAGGCGGTCAAATAACTCCGTAATCAACTGAATTGGATAGGCATTCTTAATCGTGAAACGATTGAGACCCTTATAATCAATACAAGGTCTCAGTTCACCACTCCTCCTTCACAAAGCAGAAACCAGCACCAGCAGGAGACAAGGATTTGTGGATGAAACCTCGAGAAAAACTCTTCCATGGCCTTATCCTCCAAGACTGACAAAGGATAAACCTGGCCATGAGGGGGTATAGCACCAGGTTAAAGGTCAATTGCACAATCATAAGAGCGGTGTGGAGGCAAACTACTGGCTTGACCTTTGTCAAAGACATCACTAAAATCGCACGTCCTCAGGCAGGGAGCAAAGTGAAGAGGTGCACAGGACCTTGGCTACCTTCTGGAAGCATGCCTTACTGCATTGTGGCAAACAGGAGAGAACCTCAGCATGAAGCCAATCAAAAGAGGGTTGTGCCTCTGTAACCAAGGATAACCAATAACCAGCGGAAACTTAGGTGAGGAAATAACTTGGACTTGGATTATCTCATGGTGAAGAGCCCCTACAGCCATGGACAATGGAACAGTCTCATGAGTCACATGGGCAGGCTGTAGAGGTCTTCTGTCAAGAGCCTCAATGGCAAATGGAGTGTCACACAGCTGCAGCGGAATTGAGTGCTTCGATACAAAGGCAGCATCAATAAACAGGCCTGCAGCCCCAGAGTCAATTAGAGCCTGTATCTTGACAGACGACTCAGCCCAAGAAAGGGTAACCGAAACCAGGGGCTTATCCTTCTAGATTACTGGGGACGAAACAACACCACCTAAGGTCTGTCCGTGACAGGACCTCAAGGTTCGGGTGTTCCCTGGATGGGTAGGACAAGACTTCAAAAAGTGACCTGCCTAGACACAATAAAGGCACAATCTCTCCGTCCTCCTAAGGGTTCTCTCATCTGCAGAGAGATGCATGAAGCGCAAGTGCATGGGTTCATCTTCACAGACCAACTCGGTACCAGGAGGCATGGGAGGTGAGGGAGGCAAGGGTGGGACTGCAAAGTTCAGAGACAAATGTACAGGAGGCTTCCGTAAGCGCTCCTTAAAAGGGAGTCTTTCTCTGAGTCTGAAGTCAATGAGGATGGCAAACATGATCAACCTCTCCAGCTCAGTGGGTATATCTCGGGCTGCTATCTCATCCTTGATGGTATCTGAGAGACCATGAGAAAAACCAGCCACGAGGGCCTCATTGTTCCAAGCAACCTTTGCTGCCAGAGTACGGAATTCAATGGCGTAATCGGCAACAGTTCTCGTACTCTGTTTGATGAACATGAGGCACTTGGCAGCAGAAGCGGAGCATGAGGGAACGTCAAATACCCTTTTAAAAGAAGTCACAAACTCAGAGTAACTCAAGACAACAGGTTTTTGCGTCTCCCATAGAGGGAGTGCACTTGTAGTGCAAAGTGGATTTGCCTTTAGTAAATCAACCCTAAAATCCAAATAAATAGACAAAGTCCATGGGGTTGATTTACTAAAAGCAAATCCACTTTGCACTACAAGTGCACTGAAAATGCACTTGGAAGTGCACTTGTAAGTGCAGTCGCTGTAGATCATTGTAGATCTGAGGGGAAGCTCTCAAATGAGGGGAAGCTCTGCTGATTTTATCATCCAATCGTGTGCAAGCAAAAATGCTGTTTTTTATTTTCTTTGCATGTCAGATCTACAGCGACTGCACTTCCAAGTGCACTTGTAGTGCAAAGTGGATTTGCCTTTAGTAAATGACCCCCATGTGTCTCATAAAGGAGCAAGATATCTTCCAGTAATAGGTCCGTGATGATCAACTAAAACTCCTAAATTTTTCCACACCACACCATGTGATAAACGGGCCACCACTTCCCCGTTGTATTCAAACTCACCAGAAACGTTTGCCACACATTCTCATGTTTTGCAAAATGAGTATTGCACCCCTGCAGGGTTGTAGAAAGGAACCTTGATATACAGCCAATAGCAGTGAATAACAGGTCGCTCATATGTAGGAGAAAAAGAAGAGCTCCAATAGTGCAATATGTATAAACACTGATTAATTTATTAAAGTAGATCCTTCAAACATTACACTTACACATTTCCCAATGTAAAAACACATGTAATAATCGTAAACTGGCACATCCCGATCCTGGTGGACACAGCATGATGTTACTAGTATCTCACCCGACCAATGTAGCCCCGCCGGAACGTCACTTCTGGTTTCTGTATCACTTCCGGTTGCCATAATAGCCATGTCCCGATGTGTTTTGTCATTATGACTTCGTCCAGGGACAAATTCGTTGCAGCACTCAACAGATAAAAAATAGGCATATTAAATACTGCATTACTACATTACAATAAATTAAGATGCTTCAATTATATTATATAACATTTGATAGTCTAATGTTCTGAAGCAATCATTTTCTTCAAGCTTATGTTTTGAAGCAATAATTCTCTTCAAGTAATCATTTTTTTGAAAATGTTGTGGATTGGAATGTCTACATTCCTCAAAAATAACTATGGATCCTGCCAGTTTTCCTTTTTTATTCTCCATTCAGACCATGCCAGGCAGATCCGTTCTGACATGGTCAGCTTGCGCCACAATGCCAACTCATAGCATTCCTGTATCTCCCATGATCAGATTAGTTGCCACATCCCCCCACCAATCACAGTTCACCATCTGTAATGGCTTCACCTTTATGGAATGCAGACTGGGAACTTACTTCCCCCTAAGTGTGATGACATAAATACCTACCATCTTTATAAGTGCCCATTCCTCGCTATGTGAACAATGAACATCAGGAAAACTTTGTGGTCACGTGTCTGCCATATAACACACAAGAAAGATACTAAAAGCTAAGATTTCATCAAAGTACATGTGATTATGGTATACAGCGAACTCTTCCTGTATTACTATGTGCTGTGGGTCTAGCGCATTCACATCTAGCCCAAAAATGTTACGTGTCAGAATGATATACGGAGCAGCACATATGGGAGACCATGCTCCATTTGAAAAAATTGTTGTTGGCATTGCCTTGCATTTTGGCAGTGCTACTAAGTGCAAGATGATGAGACCTGTGTTTTTTTGAAGTTTACTTATGACAAATAATAAAGAATTGCTTGTATTTAGTATCAATAAATCATGGTAAATACTGTATATAGCAAGTGCTGGTTTTGTCAGGTCTTTCTTTTTGTTAAACAAATGTTAATCCGAGTTAATGACATTTTTATTGCACTCACTTATAAAGAAGGTGAGCCCAAGCAAGCCTTTAAATAGACTTAAAAAAGTGATATTTTCTATGAAATTGTATCTCTGATAAAGCATGTCATGCTAGTTAAAGTGAACCTATACCAAGACTGTGCACACTAAAGTATTTACGTATTCTAAACAAGCATTAAAAGCACTTTACAACATAACACCATTCACCTTTGTAGCTATAGAAATTGTGGAGAAATTCATTTTCTCAAAATTTTAACAGTCAATAAAATCACAACTACTGTCCTCTATTTTTTTAATTATTATTTTTATTTATATTTTCTACAGAAGCAGAAACATAGCAGGCTACCAGCCATCTAATGTAAACAGTGGCGGCCCGTCCATACGGGGAGCAGGGGTGCTGCCCCCCTAATCCATGCGCCTGGCCCCTAATCTACATGCAGGGCACCGGATTCCAATGGGGTTTTTTTTTTTTTAGAAGCACATAATTAGAGCCTGAGGCTTCAAAAAAGGGTGGGCTCACCCAATTGCATGACAGTAGCGAATTAATATTCACTATTGTCTTCCTGGTTCTCCTCCCGGCCAATCAGGAAGTGGGTCTTGAGACCCGGCACCCTATTGGCCGAGAGGAGACGCGATCCTATTGACCGCTGAGGAGGAGGAGGAAGGAGACGCAGGGGAAGCTGCTGTGAAGCCCAGGAGGAGGAGACGCAGGGTTCCGCCTCCCCGGACGAAGCGCTGCCCATGACCTAGATGGGGTAAGTGCTGGGCTGGTGTTGACCACTGTTTGTTTACTGAAGGTAAACACATAGCAGGTGCTTGTAAGCTCTTAGAAATTGTTAGAAACCACACCATTAGAGTTTCTGTTGTGATCTTTGATAATTACTTCATTGAACATGCAAAAGTCATGGATGGCTTATTTTAGATTGCTTTACTGCTTGTTAATATGTAAAAACCTGAATGCCTATAGCCTGCACACATGTAGGCAGGTGGAGTTGGGTCAGGTCCCATTTAAGGCCTGCTTCTCCTATTTGTAGTGCATTGTGGGAGTCCCTATAAAAGGTAAGTGGAGCTTGAGCTTTGGGTCTTCTGCTTGAGAAAAGCTCAGGAAAGAAAAAGCCTGCTGGAGGTGCTTCTTGGTCTCCCTGCTCTGGTGTCTAATACTGGAACTATGGACAGTTGCAGGAGAAGAGGTTTTAGATTTTCTCAATGCATTCCCTGCTTTGGGGAGTGTGGTGTGGGGATTAGAGGCAGAGATAAGGAGAAAGGCTGTATATCATCTGGGTGAGCTACAAGGTACCTCATGCCTCCCGACTGCTACAATACTCTTTGATTCAAACCATTATTTGGACTGTAACATTACCATTATCTGGGCTGTTCTCAACTAAGCAAGTAAAGAAAGTTATTGCAAGATCTGGCCTCCATTTGAATATTTAAGCAAGAGAAGTTCCTATCGATACAGCCAATACCTGGCTGGGAAAATAAGAGTGAGCCTTGAGGGAGCCCTGGCTGCAGAATCCTGTAAGCTGGTGCTTGGACTTAATGTGTGAGTACCCTTGGTGGAGAGGGGGTTAATCAATCATACACAGTCAGGAGGATGGGAAGGATAGGCCTCTGACCAACATCCACAGTTGGGCTGAGAACCTCAGGGGGCCTTGGAACCTGTGTGTTTGGGGGTAGCCCAGCTGCTTGCAGTTGTCACACGCAACGACAGTCTGGCTACCACCCACACACAGATGCACTTTAATAAGTACAAAGGCATTTTACCTGGGCTCGGTACCTCAGTTGCTAGCAATGGGACCTCCTAGGTGGTGTTCTGCAAAAATTGAATCGCTACGTCAACCAATGCTCTTTCCTCCTGAGGTCTCATCTTTTGTGTTAATAAATTCACTCTTGCATCCTTTGAAGTGTATAAAAGCACATGTAAACTCTAACTAAATTAAATTTTTTTTAACATATATTTTTCCCACCATTATTCTATTCTTTGTTGCATCTCAGTATTGTTGATCTCCTGCATCCTCTCTGCAGCTACGTTATGTCTATATACATATAATATAGCAATAGCTACATGATATTTCTCCTGGCAGGTTATATGCCTGTGTGTTAAAATGACCACTTGTTTCCTTCAGAAGCCCATATGACTGGGAGGCAACACAGGTACAAACTCGGAGACTGTGAGCGTTGTCAGCCTATAACAGGAAGTAAGAAATAAAAAATGATAAATCAGCGCGAAATGGTATAGATGCGTAAATGAGCTGCTGAACACTAGGGTCAAAAAACAAATCCCTAAAAGTAATAAAATATCAGATAGTGCAGTGCTAAAAACCAAATAAAACATAAAAAAACATTAAAAGATCAGTCCATATAAGAGATCAATGAAACATCTTCAAGTGCGAGCGGACACCCGTAAGCAGAGAAGTGATTCAGGCAGCCCTCCACCAAAGCATAAGATGGCCTCTCACCTGAGGGAATGGGCCCTTTAATTACAGAGGGTCAAAAATCGCCTTTTAAAAGTGATCACGCAAGGTGCAACATCTATAGGCATCCGTCAGGGTACAAGTTTCAGACACTCCAATGGGACCATAAGGCTCCGGAAACAAACACTCAAATAGGACGGGGACATGAAACAGAATGGCAAAAGAATAGTGCTCTCTGTTTGCAAAATCTTTATTAAAAAAGCTAAAATATAGAACTCACATGTAAAGCACTCAGTCAGTGCGTATCAGCAGTAAGAACAAAGTGAACCTCCGTACGGCTGTGTGGATGAGCGGCGGCCGCGGGTGACGTCATGGCGTATCCTCGTTTTTTAATTAATCGGCATCGGCCGATTGTGCTGATAAAAAAGGCCGATTATAACTTCAGCGCGACTTGCAAATGACTTCTGTAATAGAAGTCAATGCAAGTTGCCTGAAGTCTTCTGTGGAGTGACTTCTCTTTTCTCTGGGCAGCCTGCCAAGTCTGATAAAAGAAACTAAAAAGATACAATGTTTCCCCTTGTCAATGAACTGAACTCCGTGTGTAGCAGTTCTCAGTTTAACCATTTAAAGACTAAATCTTTTCTGACATTTGTTGCTTACAAGTAAAAATCACTTAGAACCCCCAAAAATTATATATATATTTTTTAGCAGAGACCCTAGGGAATAAAATAGCAGTTGCTGCAATATTTTATGTCACACGGTATTTGCGCAGCGATCTTTCAAACGCAATTTAAAAAAAAAAAAATACACTAATGAATTAAAAAAAAAACTAAGCAGTAAAGTTAGCCCATTTTTTTTTCGTCCAAAAGTTTTGATTACCAGTTTAAATGTAAGAAATTTTCTGTATCACTTATCACTTAAGGCTGCTTTCACACTGGAGCGGGAAGGTGTTGATGGTAAAATGCTGCTAGTTTTATCGGCGCTTTACTGTTATTTTAGCGGCGCTATTCGGCTGCTAGCGGGGCTCTTATAACCCAGCTAGCGCCCGAGGAAGGGGTTGAATGCGCCCATGAAGCGCCGCTGCCGTATCGCTTTGCAGGTGCTTCGGCAGCGGTGCGCATTCATTTCAATGGGCAGGAATGGTGGAGGAGCGGTATACACCGTTCCAAAAATGCTGCTTGCAGGACTTTAACATCCTGCCAGCGCATCGCCTCAGTGTGAAAGCACTCAGGCTTTCACACTGAGACTGCAGGGGAGCCGTTTTGCAGGCACTCTACAGGCATTATTTTTAGCCCAAAAGCGCCTGAAAAACGCCCCATTCTGAAAGGAGTCTAACTGTTAGATTTTATGAGATGAAGAGAAAAAAAAAAAAAACGGCTTAACATATCGGCCCAAAAAAATCGGCATCATAAATCAGCCATCAGCCGCCGCAATTTCTAAATATCGGCATCGGCCAGAGAAAAACCCATATCAGTCGACCTCTAGTCATAATACCACTAACATAGACGGGCAATCCTCTTAGAAGTGCGAAGAAGAATGTGGCCCATTTTTCTTCCAGTAACAAGGAGCTATCGCATCTAAATGACTCTTGTCTGCATAAACGATTGGCGTAGTTTTTCATTAGTAGCTTCTTATCTACCGCAGGCACTATTTAAAAAATCAACAGCTTAATAAACAGACAGAAGGCTTATCTAGGTATAGGGAGTAAAGTGTATTGAACTAGACAATTTGCTCCTAATTTCCTGGAGAATATAAAAACTACAGTATCTTGTATGGTCACCTGGGAAATCAACTCCTCCACTATCAAATCTGCTAAACAATCTACACCCAATGAAAGACAGCATGTTCTTGTTTTCATTACACTCTTTATGGTAACCCCCGGAGGAGCAGTCAAGATAACTTTTCATTAACATCTCTTTAGAAGTAAGCAAAGATAGCAAATGTCTTTTTTCTGTAACTTTCACTTGTCCTTTGATAGGTGAACAAATAATTTAATGAAAAATGACTGCAGAAAATTACCTATATATGGTGGAGTTAATTGAATTAATTACTTAGTTTATATATAGAACTGAAAAATTCCACACTGTACGTAGAACCAGAAAGAGAGGTTACAATGTAAAGTTCATTTTACAGGCCCATACAAATATACATTTTATGATCAACATGTTTTTGGATTTTAGATTTCAATAGCAATGACGTGTTATAATTGTTTTCCATTCTGATTTGCTGATGTTTCACACCCTGGGATAAAATCACCCCAGTGAAACATTTTGGCACATTTTGATGATACACTGGACAATGAGGGATAAGCTGTCCATTCATCAAGTAGAATTTAGTTCAAACAGTCGTATTGAAATTCTGAAAAATCGCTCATGAGAGCAATTGATCTTGCCATCACTGAGTCAATTACTTTTGTTCAAAAGACCTTAACATTCCATCCAGACCTGCTGCTTGAATTGAATTTCAGGTGCATTACACAGGTTTCTTGCACTTTATAATATATGTGTGATCTTCCCAAAAAGAGCAAAACCATATTCACAGTTAGAAATTTGTTAATTTAAGTAAAATTTTCCATCCTGCACGCTAAAATTTACTCATCACTATGTTCAAAAATGATCATTGCAATCAAATGAAAAATTAAAATGTTTGAGCCAAATTGTACTGGTGTATGGCCAGCTTTAAAGTATATCTCTAGGCAGAACTTTGTGTCCCATGGGGGGATTTCCCTTCATTTTCTGTGATAGAAACACAACAGGAAGTCACCAGAACAGGTTTTTAAATGGAAACCTTTCCTCTCACCTATAGTTCCGGTGAAAATTATTATCAATTTCAGTCCTGGTGATATGGGTCACCAGGACAAATAAAGAAGGTGAATATCCCCAGAAGAGACCAAGACATAAAAGAATAAACATCTGACAAGGGTTCTTTTCCTTTTATATTACATCCAAAGCAAAAGTAAAGTTTTGCCTAGTGCTACAATTTAAGACCAGCCATACATGGAAAAATTCGGCCAGTCCAGCAGAGACTGGATGAATTTCAATCTATGTATAAGCAGCTGGTTGTACACAGCCTGCTGGAAAATGTACTCTCCATCAGCCGCACCAGCTATAGATCGGCTGAGGAATGAGGCATGACTAGTCTCTGAAACACGTTCTGATTGGTTGTTTTATCTCATTGTTTGACAGGTGCAAATCAGCTCACAAAAGCTCATGTTTCCAGCATCCTCTCTCCTGTCTAATAGAGCCACTGCTTCAGCAAGGGCTACTCCACGAACCCTTGCGGGATATTTTCCAGAGCCCATCTGGGCACAGACTGTCACAATTGTCATCCTGTGAGTTGAACCTGTTACTGTTTTTTTACATTTATTTATTAAACTGTGCTACTCTATTGGTCACCTGGTGCCTCTCTTCCCCTCCCTTCCACCGACTATAGCCGACTGTGCTGCTGAGTGTATTTTGACAGTGGGAAAATCTCTCTGCTGTTAGAATACAATAGTGCAGTGGGAGGGATTCTTCCATTCACATCAAGTGTGTGGTGGATGTAGGAATTGAGTCAATTTATTTTGGTTAACCAGCGGGTTGAACATAGAAAATATATGGCCACCCTAAAAAAACAGAAAAAAATAATAATCAGGAAGCTTAAAATGTTAAGCTTGCTATTTTTGGTAATTCCACAACATTCAGTTATTCAAGTCAGCACTTTAAATGACATTCTAAACACTTGCCTTAAGCCTTATTTCTAAATCTAAGCCCTGCCTATCCATATTGCCCATATATATGCCACTGTAACCATTAATGAAATAATATAAATATAGATCCTGTATAGTTGCATTGTTTGTTTACTGTGTGCACAAACAATGAGCCAGATAAGGGGTCAGGGGGAGTGGTAAGATTTTTTTGTCTATCCAGGGGAACCCCTTGGGATGGAGTGTGGGATAAACAAAATTGTAAAACTTATCCCTGACCAAGTCAGTCTAACTGCATTTACATATTTTCTTTGGCATGTCTGGATACATATGGATGCTTCCAACAGTAGGGGCTGCAGAAGTAAAGGCGTATATTGGCCAGTTGAATGTAGGTGTACCATACAGAACAGATCCAACTGCATCAGGCCCCTTTCACACATCCAACTGCATCAGGCCGCTTTTTTCTTTAGTTCAGTCACGTTTTTTCAAATTAAAAATACATAAAGTTTACATCAGTTTGTCATCGGTTTTTCATCTGTTTTTACATCAGTTTTTTACAGCTAAAGTCCTTAAGCGCTTGAGTCCCTGAGCCAATTTTCATGCAAAAATGGCCTGTTTGTTTACATAAGTTTTTTGTCCAAATCGTTTTTTTTAACAGAAGAAAAATAGGGCTTTGATCCATTCCAAAAAACAAATTTTGACGGAAGCGGATATAAACAGATGATCATCCATTTACATCTGTTTTTACATAGAGATGCATTGATGTCCGTTTTTCATCTGTCAACGGATGTGTGAAAGGGGCCTAAGTGTTCTGCTGGCTGTGAACAACCCAAAGTGATGGCCTAGTGCCTATATGGATGCCCAGCACAGACAAATATATGCCTTTATAATGCAGAGGACAATGGACAGGTTGTACAAGAATCACATACACATACACAATCACAAACCCCAATTATGAAGTCTTTGTAGGTCCATTTATGTCCATCTCAGTGTCTGCTTTGAAGCCCAAACACTACCCATTTCGGAACCTTTAGAATGCATTTTTTCCAATGTGCTAAGCTCTAATATGCTAAATTACCAATAAAGTGGAAACATTTTATGGTTTTTAATTATGGACCTCTGTGTCATCATGTGCAAAATGAATACAGTACTGAAACCTTAAGCAATTAAGACTGAAAAACAAAAATAATTTAAGCAAACAAAAACACACAAAGGTTTGTTGACATGCATCAAACCTAAGATATGTCTTGGCACCATAAAGGGCTTTACCTAGGTTTCTTGTTGACTCGATCAATGAGATCATTCTTTTCACATGCATCCAATTATCTGTTTACTGTAGTGGGATTTCGTGTAATAAATCAGCATATATTACATTGTATTTCACAATACACAAATGACAGCATATAGGCACCATTGTGTTATTACATTTACAATTTTGCATATGCATTCAATCTCTTACTGATAAATAGACTATACCCGTTAGGGAAATCATATATTTAACATATCAACACTAATTTCATATAGTATTGATACTTAACATAACAACACTATATGAAATTAGTATTCTGATGTTAAATATTGTGTAGAAGTAATTTGTTTTAAAGTCAGCATAAAATCTGGGGTATTCAGACTTTTATATGTTTATTAAATGTCATAGAAACAAAATATTTAAACATTATAAAGCTCTTGGTTTCAAAACATTGCCTGCACCTAACAACTACAGTAATTCTATGTATACGGATTATGTAGGTAGAGTAAAACTCCTGAAAGACTGCTAAAACCTAAATTCTGTACAGACACTTTGGTGGAAATGTCAGTGCAGAATTAGAATGATACTATCAGACTCTTCAGGGTAAACATAGATTTCAAAGTGTTGATTTAGGCTTAGCAATTAAGAAGACTTAAAAGCTAAATTCACCTTTTTTTTCTCAATTCCAGCTCCCCTATGTACCAATTTAGCATTATTGTACTTATTTTGCAAAAATAAAACAGCTTTTCATTATTTCTACACTGGCTTACCTCACTCTATTCATGGGTGTTTAAACACACTGCTCAATTACTTCTGCCTTACTTCCTGGTAAGACTAGAGGTCGGGACACAGGAAGGAGTTGACCAGCTGATCTCATTAGCACACACCCTGCATCATCTACCCTCAGCTGGTCAACTGCTTCCTGTGTCATGACCCAAAGTCAAGAGAGTTAGGTAATCCGGTGTAGAATTAATGGAAAGCTGTTTTATTTTTGCAAAATAAGTACATTAATGCTTTATTGGTACATAGGGGAGCTGGAATTTAGAATAAAAAAGGTGAACTTAGCCTTTAAGTTAAAGTTAAGGTTTATGAATTGGAGGTCATGTTTAATGTTAAGGCAGTGATATCCAACCTAAAACAGTCCAAAGGTCAAATTTGTATACACATGTTGAGTGGAGGGTCACATCTAAAATCACCCTTGTTGTTTTTTTTTTAAAGTTTCCTACATGAATATAAAAGGGATAACCCCTTTATGGGAAGCTCTGTCCACTGGGAGCACTCTGTCCACTATCCTTCGCTACCAGGCTGTATGGAAGTAATGTGTGGCTACAGATATAGCCTGGATTTCTGTGAAGTGGCGTTTGTCAGCAATATTGACCCTCAGTATTGGTGCCAGTAGCAGAAATATTATCTCCTAGCATTAATATCATCAGTAATATTAATATTACCCATTCTTGACTTGTGTCACTGTCAGCAATAATAACCCCTGACACTGCTAAAATGTCCCCCCTTCCCCTCCATTGGTTTCATTGTCAGGAAAAATAACCCCGACATTGATGTCAGTGGCAGCAATAATAACCCCTAGCATTGCTATCAGTGGCAGCAATATAAACACAATAATAAACAACCACCACCTTCACTGGTGACGTTAGCAACAATTATAAGCTCCTTACCACTGGGGACAATAATAAACTCCCTGGACCCCTTTGTTAGTGAGAGCAACAGCAATGATAACCCCTCTCCTTCAGTGGTGACAGTGTGGGCACTTATAAACTCCCCCACCCCCTTTTTATTGGTGGCAATTTCAGAAATTCATTTCCCCCATTTTGTTGGTGATCACTAGGAGCAAAAATTATCCTTATTTTTTGGTGTTGTTCAGGTGCTCCCACACTGCTTTCTCCTTTTACTAGAATTATACTAAGCATGTGAGGCTGGAGATCACTCTATTTGAAAGGCAATGCTGAATGTTTTAACGCAGTTGGTTTTTCCAACCCTGTATTTAGTACATCAGGCGGTTTGTGAAAAAAAAATTCCTCCTGAGGATTTTTGGCTCACTTTAATACTGTAGATAAGCCCAGTCATTACATAGCAGAATATGCAACTGCTGTGGGATATGAAGACAAAGGGGGCCCAGTGCTGTCAGGCTACACAATGGGTGCAGATACAGTTAGCAATAATATAAATTAATTATATATAACTTGAGAACCACTAATGGGATCACTATGAAAACAATGTGTTCTGTATCACTACCTAGAGGAATTACTTTTTCAAAGGACACTAGAGAGGCAGAGGGCCCTCTAATGGTTTGCTTTCGACCCAAGTCATAGTCATGACCTTGCATGTAAATACTATATTTAATTTTGTCTACAAATTTGCAATTTTCTGAGGTACTCATATGCTTGTGCTGATTAAATTAAGAGTGAAAATAATAAAGATAATAATAATTTCTGTGTGCGTGTAGCCAGGTGCTGGCTGTTTTGGGTGATCTCCTGCCCCTCGCCTGCCAAGGCACAGCTGCATAAAGAGACAGAGTGCAGAAGAAGCAGGTAGCGTGTGTCTGCGTGAAAGTCACTCCTCATCCCCCGCTCGTTCTGTCTTCTCCACCCTCCCTCCTAGCAGTCTCTACCTAGCTATGGTGACTGCCTAGAAAGGACACAGGGGGAACCCGATCATGTGAGTTAGGACACTTGTTGCAATGCAGCATTGGTCACACCTGTAGCACCTGCCCCACTGCTATCTGCCCATTACCAACGCTGCTAACAGAGACTGAGTTGCTGAGAGCTGAACAACAATGGCACCCTGCACATACCACATCTATACCATCTTTACACAGCACCTCCACCAAATCTACATAAAACCAAAAAGAAAAGGATGCCACTCACTAACCCAGCACTACAATAGAGGATGGATGTGGCCTCAGTCAATGCCGCTCCAGCGGTGGGTGAAGTGAAATGCGTCAAAGGGCATGGCTAGAGGAGTGTTGGCTGCACCATATCCATCCATTATTGAAGCACCAGGTCGGTGAGCACCGTCCCTTTCTTCTTTTCAGAGGTTGATAGTTGGCATATGTCATCCTATGTTTAAAGTAAACTTATGCGCTGCTATGTACCTTTTAATAATAAAAAAAGTAATTATTATAGTGAAAGGATATATATGTGAAAAAATACCTCTAATGATGTG
Source organism: Aquarana catesbeiana (assembly GCF_042186555.1). NCBI lineage: Eukaryota > Metazoa > Chordata > Amphibia > Anura > Ranidae > Aquarana > Aquarana catesbeiana. The sequence continues at coordinate 107,895,306 of NC_133328.1, forward strand.
AAAAAGTCCTAAAATATAAATAAAGAACAGCTGCTACCATTCAATAGTGAACTTAAACACTAATTAAGGTAAATATAGAAGTGTATAATAGTGCGCTTGTTCTATATATTATAATCAACAATTACATAAAAGAAAGGAGTACTGACAGATGTAGCAGTGTATGGTGATAAGTAATAACAATAATTAATAAAGCATTGATAAAAAAAAAAAAAACATTAGCAAAGCACAACAAAAAAAACACGTGAAAAAACAAACAAAATCAGTCCAATATAGTGCGTTTGTTCTATATATTATAATCAACAATTACATAAAAGAAAGGAGTACTGACAGATGTAGCAGTGTATGGTGATAAGTAATAACAATAATTAATAAAGCATTGATAAAAAAAAAAAAATTAGCAAAGCACAACAAAAAAACACGTGAAAAAACAAACAAAATCAGTCCAATATAGTGATTACATAAATTCGTTTTTTTACGTGTTTTTTTGTTGTGCTTTACTATCGTTTTTTTTTTTATCAGTGCTTTATTTTATTTTATTTATTTATTTCAGGTACTTATATAGCGCCGTCAATTTACGCAGTGCTTTACATATACATTGTACATTCACATCAGTCCCTGCCCTCAAGGAGCTTACAATCTAAGGTCCCTAACTCACATTCATACATACTAGGGACAATTTAGACAGGATCCAATTAACCTATCAGCATGTCTTTGGAGTGTGGGAGGAAACCGGAGTACCCAGAGGAAACCCACGCAGGCACAGGGAGAACATGCAAACTCCAAGCAGGTAGTGTCATGGTTGGGATTCAAACCAGTGACCCTTCTTACTGCTAGGCGAGAGTGCTACTACTACACCACTGTGCCGCCCATTGATTTATTATTAGTACTTATCACCATACACTGCTACATCTGTCAGTACCCCTTTCTTTTATGTAATTGTTGATTATAATATATACAACAAGAGCACTATTATACACTTCTATATATGTCATCCTATGCCTTGTCATTATTGTTAATTCCTATGTATACTAAAGTGTGCTATTACCATTGTTATTCATTAACTTTCCTTGCTTGCCTCACTACTAACTTTGTTAGGTGACAATATATTAAAGTGATTGTAAAGTCTTGTTTTTGTTTTTTTTATATAAAAATAAAAACATGTTATACTTACCTACTCTGGGTAGTGGTTTTACACAGAGCAGCCCAGATCCTCCACTTCTAAGGTCCCTCCTGGACTCTCCTGGCCCCTCCCTTCTGTTGAGTGCCCCCGCAGCAAGCAGCTTGCTATGGAGGCACCCGTGCCGAGCTGCAGCTCCATATCCATTCAGACATGGAGCTGCGGTTCGGGCCAGCCCCCTCTCCAATGGCGCCGCTGCTGTGTCTTAGCCAATCAGGAGGAAGAGTCACAGATGGCTTAGACACTCGTGGACATCGCTGGACAGAGATGGGGCTCCGGTAAGTATTAGGGTGGCTGAGGGGGGCTGCTGCACACAGAATGTTTTTTATCCTAATGCATAGAATGCATTAGGATAAAAAAAAACCTTCTGCCTTTACAACCACTTTAAGTTTGCCTTTAGTAATTGATCAGGTGCATGTTTCTTTGAAATAGCATTATTGCTGGGTACTTAGTGTTACTGTCAGTAATTTCCTGTGATATTATGTATGTATACTTACCCGGAGTGTCAGAGGAGCTGAGATCTTTGAGAAGGTCAAGGCCAAGAACAGAGGACCCATCTTAACCAGTGGCTCCTTCAGGGATAGCGCTACATGTATAAAGAAAACAATGACAATAACACAAAGCTTCTTAATGTAATAATTTTCTGCTAAGCTGTTGTCAAAGAAAAAGATTTCTGAAAGACCATCCACGTGTCACTGTCATAAGCTGGAAGCTGAAACAAAAGGGTCACCTAGCACAGAGGAGCCCTCCAGACTACCCTGATCCAAGCAGCTTTGTGTGCAGAGACTGCAGAAAGTAAGGAACTGGTGGACAAATTACTGAGAAGAAGAAAATCAGATTAAATAATTAGTGTCAATTAGCTCCAGTAAAATCATTCTCTAAACAATTGGTCTCAAGTGCCCTGCTTAATTATGTGAGACTTTCATCGCTCCTTATCAAGTCTGCTTTGATTCATGTTTGACTCTTGAGGCTCCCAGAGGTGCAATTAATTATTGTCTGGTAAATAAACCCCCTGTAATTAATTGCTACTGAAACAGTACTGTACCTTAATAAAATAAAGAATATTTCTGAGTGCAGCTGCATGTTATCATGTAGTCTTTAGATCACTTAGCAGGAGTACTGAACGACACACTATAATACTTGACAACACTGAGTTGCGTTATAGTAGAGAAATTATATTTGCCTTGCTCAATTACAGTAACTGCCGGTCACCTAAGACGTCCAGTTAGATCTTGTATAATTAATTATTAAGGGATAGCCATAAACCTACAGCCATCCTAATGTCTCCTGTCAATTAAAAGGTAATGGTCATGTGGACATTTATATTAAAACTAAACCATTACACTAAGGTGTCCGTTTATGAAGCAGTGAAAACATTTCACTGCTCCATTCTCCGGAATTCACAGAGGAGATTGTTCTACTCTGGATGCCAGTTTATGTAGATCGCTTCTCCTTTTGGGGAATGAAGTGATCTAAAACAGTGGAGAACGCCCCCTGATACTGGAATCCCATGAGACTTTACGAAATTACAGTACCAGAAATTCACAGAAACACCGAGATGTCAGTTTATTAGGAATTGATAAATTATCACTACTCAGTACATGGACAGACAATGTGGTTAATGCTAATAAAATAAAGAGCCCCCTACATAAAAAAAAAAAAAAATATATATATATATATATATATATATATATATATATATATATATATATATATATATATATATATATATATATATATAATATATACATATATATATATATATATATATATATATATATATATATATATACACACACACATTATATATATATAAATATGACAGGGGGCATGATTACTGTCTTGGGGGGGTCTGATCGAGGTATAAGGAAGTTGATAATCTTCCTCTTTCCCCCTCAGATCCCCGGGATTCTTTCTTCACTCCCCGGTTCTCCACCTCTGAGTTGGTGAATCAGGGAGGGTGAATTCTGACTCAGATCACCACCAATGAAGTGCTGAGATTGCAGCTTCATAAACTGCCCGTTTCTGTGTCAGTCAATGAGGATTCTCAGTGTGTGGAGATAATAGGCAGGAGAACATGTTCAAACTTGTTCTCCCCCAATTATCTCTGTTTCATAAACCGTTTATGGACTGATAACAGTGGCGATCCGTGTTTTCCATTGGGGGGGGGGTTACCTTATTTGTCCTGGTGACCAATGTGTCAGGTAAAGAAGAAAAAATGTTTGAGCTGTTACAAGAACAAGAGGTGAAGGGAAATCTTTCAATGAGGACAATCATTCCAGTGACAACTGTCTACAAGTTGTCACTGGAATGACAACTCGCTTTTGAAAGCTCTCTTCTCTCACTTCCTGTTGTGTCTCCACCAGGATGGGAAGTAAAGGGAAATCTCCTTGATGAGACAAAGACAGCAAAAAAAGAAAAAACAGCCAGGGGTCATAAGCTTTCCTTACTCTAACCAGTCTGTGTGCAGTCTGTGTGAACCTGCTCTAAATGGCACAGGATAGCTGAGAGCTTGCCAGGAGTCTGTTACAGGATCTGTGACATAAAGAATTTAAAGTGCCTGACTTCTGCAAATTGTAAATGAGTGTTTTATACTTTTCTGCATTTTATTACATTTTAAAACAGAGAGTACTATGTTGTTTTTTTCTCCATTGAGGAGAAAATGTGACCAGAGGAGATGTGAATGTTGAGAGAGCTGAGAGAGATGTGGATTTACTCAGCAGAACCTGGGATATCTTGATTTAAACTATTTATGATCTCTTATAACATAGACATCCAATTATAAGGGTGAGAGTTTGGTCACACTGTTCAGTGATGGTGGCACAGAGGGTGTGAAGTCACAAGAACTTTGGAGTGATACACGAGTGTTAAAATTAATACATATTAGAAGAGGTCTAATAATCACTAATAAAGGGAAAGGAGTGTGTTTATAAGATTTATTGTTTCCAGCACACACATTTGTTTTGTTCAGTTTGAGTTAGGTTCACATTAGTGCAGTTCTGAATTCCGCATTTGCCAGTCACAGCAGTCCATTCATTTGAATAAGCTGCTGCGCTTGTGTTTTTCTGCAGGAAAAAGGTTCCTGTGCCTTTTTTAAAACAGGGTAGTATCAATATTCCCATTGCACACTTTCCTGGATAAGGCTTTAGGAGTTACGGGTGCTGCAGCAACAATTTGCTGGAACTGGAAACATCACAGATCAAATGTACATATTTGCCAGCACACCACGGATCGTCAATTACATCCAAATCTTTATTGAAAAATGGTCACATCACAGAAGACATAGTGAAAGGTTTTGGAGCCGTGCAGGACCCCTTCGTCAGGCAGTGATGATAATCTCTGTGATGTAATCATTCTTCAATAAAGATTTGTACGTAATTGATGATCTGTGGTGTGTCGGCAAATATGTAAATTAAATTTTTTTTTTAAATGGGGCCACACAGAAACAGCATGGTGCTTTGACACTATACTAGTCCACGTATGAGAAACAACACCAATTTTTCAGTGCATGGGTGGTGCCATTCAATTAACGAATGCCTTACTATACAGAAAGCCAAAATACCTTAGTTGGCAATCAAAACATTTAACAGAACGGGGGTGCGTACCCCAATGCACCTAAGCCAATGGTATAAAACATAACCTTTATTAAGATTTCTAGATAAAATATGTTTGTAAATAAATATTATACCACTGTAAGGGAGATTTTTAAAAGCTCTTATGGGGGTACACGAGAGTATGCAGCAGTCCCTTTTTTATAGAAAGCAGTACCCGCTATTATTACCAAATACAGTATCTACCTACCAAGGAAGTGTGAACTGATTCTAAAGGTATGAATCATTTAGGTAACACTAGCTGTATTATCAGTAAGTAGGATCACACTGCCTGTATTTACAGTGCTATGACTACAATATAGATATCTGCCTTCAGATTACTGTGAGCTGGCACCAGATGTAAAGATCATTGAGGTCACACTACCTGTGTTGAAAGTACATATAGAGATCATTGAGATCACACTGCCTGTACTTTCAGTACTCCTACTACAGTAAGGCCTCATTCTCACGAGGTGGATCCGCTTCCACGGAGTCCGCCTCGGTCCGCCGGCTCAGCGGGAGATCTCTCTGTTGATCTCCGCTGAGCCGGCGGATGACAGGTCCCTCTCTGCTCACTGAGCGGGGAGGGGCTTGTCGAGCACCGCTGGTTTCTATGGAGAGATCGGATGAAAACGGACAGCATGTCTGTTTTCATCTGATCTCACCCGATCCGATCCGCCAGCAACGGATCTGAACGTAGAGGCATCTGTCTGCTTTTAGCGGATCGGACAGGGTCGGATGTGAGCGGACATGTCACCGCTGACATCCGTCGCTCCATAGACTAGCATGGAGCGCCCGTTCAGGTCCGCCTGTCAGTTCCGGTCCAACCGTGTAAAAGGGGCCTAATAGAGATGTCTGCCTCCAGAGTACTATTCCTGTACTAACACTACAGCACTACAGTACTACAAGTGTCTGACTCCAGAGTAGGGTTGCCACCCGTCTGGGATTCACCTGGACAGTCCGGGTTTTGAATCATTTGTACGGGTTTCAGACCACCTGAAACCCAGACACAATATTCACAATGAACTGTGGTGCCCCGAGTAACAAAGTACCGCAACCTCCGAGTGCATAGGTGTGCACATGGGCCCCACCCCCATACACTCGGCATCTGGCAGATACATTGTGGATGAAAGGTTTCAATGCCTGAGCCTCCATCCTCGGGTGAGTGAGCTCAGCATCCAATGTCCTGAAGTATTCCCCCTCCCTCCCTTATCGCTCTACCTCCAAGCAAGTGAGTACACTAAGGTAAGCGGGGCTCAGATGTAAGGGGTGCTCTGTGGACTCTGATGTAAGGGGGGCTTTGGGAACCCTAATTTAAGGAACTCTGATGTAATTGGGAGGTTTGGAGAGCATAAACCCCTTATTTTTAGAGTTCCACCTTAAAAATAAAATTTTGCCGTGCACGGCTAAAGTGTTCGGGTTTGGCTTGAAGAAAAGATGGCAACCCTACTCCAGAGTACTATACACTGACTCTAGGTATATAAATCATTGAGATTACGCTAGCTAAATTGCCAGTATACCTAAATCATTGAGGTCACACTGCCTGTACTATCAGTACTACAAGTTGACTTAGAAATCTCAATAATTGCGATCACACTGCCTGTACTGATTCTTTATATCCTGTCTCAAATTACTAGATATTGGTTGATAATGAGGTCCTAGTAGACCACTGCCATATCTCCTGTTGTCTACCATAGAGCTCCCTCCCTACAAAAGCCATGCATTCATCAAAACAAATTGTGTCATTAACATTTTTTTTTAAAGCACTGTATTTTGTATGCCGCTGCATGTGAGTCTGGGAATGCATGCGATTTACACACATTCCCACACCTACACTAATGTGAACTTAGCCTTATTGTTTATGAGCAATAACTGTTGGTATTATTCAATATATTGTGGTAAAGGGGGTTCTGTAGTTTATATATAAGGTAACACTTGGAGTCCAGTGCTGCACTTTTTGTTTATTTTATGTATTATTTTATGTATTGTAAATATAGAGCGAATTCCATGATAGCGATAACAGCTTTAGAAGGGTTTACTCGTATATATATTTTGTTTATTCAAAGATTCAACAAATGGGTAAACTAAATTGGTGATCAGTCAAGTCAATCCTTAGCGGCAGAGGGAAGTGAAACATTTAGCAGCAGTATTACTAATATTGCTAAATGTGACAGCTTTGCCTCAGGCTGGGTGTTAGGAAGTCGGCAGCCAATGGTTTCCTAACAACCATGACTTATCCCCACCCAGTCTATTCAGTTTCCCCAGCTGAGAGCAGAATGCATATAAAGAGGCGGGATTGTGAAATATTCTTACCAGAACCTTCAGATTGCTAACTGGCCTTGAAGAAGGCCAGAAAAATAACAAGATTTTTCATCCATAAACTTTATTAGAGTTGGGGCTGGCAAATGTATATATATGAAGTCTCTTGAATGGAACTTTGATCATGGATAGAGACACTAAAAGGCTCCTGAAAAGAGACATAGGAGCAGAAATTTGGCAGACAGAGCAGGACTCACACTACCTCTCTATTTATTTTATAATCCCTAGCCAGTAAACCTTCTGTAGCACTTGCTCATTACTTTTCTTACCCCCCAGATGCCCACCCAACAGGTGCCCATGAGCAAGTTCAATACCACTTTTCTATAGGGACTGGGAACCACCAACTTTTCAATAAGCTCTTCACTTGTTTTTAACACATTACAGGAGATCACAATTAATAACAACGTATGGAAAAGCTAGCCTGTCACCTGAGTTAGCATCCCCACCACATTCTGATAAAAGAGGGATCTTTTCATAGTATCATAGTTGGTAAGGTTGAATAAAGACTCCATCCATCCAGTTTAAGCTATGTTGTGTGTGTGTTCCTATATGTGTTTGTGTCCCTAGTATTTCCCATATGCCTGTACAGAGACATAACTAGAACCTTTAGGGCCCTGGTGCAGGAAACCATGAAGGGCCCTCATGACCCCCCCCCTTCTATCCAAGCCCAAGGCTTCCAGTTCTGGGAGGGCGTCCATGGGAATTACCCCTAGGATAAGAGTTGAGAACCACTGGTTTAGATCAAAGCATATTCATGTGTTAGAATGGCCCAGTCAAAGCGCAGACCCAAATCCAACTAAGAATCTGTGGCAAGACCTGAAAATTGCTGTTCAGAGATGCTCTCCATCCAATATGACAGAGCTTGCAAAGAAGAATGGGCAAAAATTTCACTCTCTAGATGTGCAAAGCTGGTATAGACATCCCCAAAAAGACTTGCAGCTGTAATTGCAGTGAAAGGTGGTTCTACAAAGTATTGACTCAGGGGGGCTGAATACAAATGCACACCACACTTTTCAGATATTTATTTGTAAAAAATGTTGATACCCATTTCTCATTTTCCTTCCAGTCAACAATTATGTGCCACTTTGTGTTGGTCTATCATATAAAATCCCAATAAAATACATTTACATTTTTGGTTGTAACATGATAAAATGTGGAAAATTGCAAGGGGTGTGAATACTTTTTCAAGGCACTGAATAATGTTTGGGGGTTCTAAGTAATTTTCTAGCAAAAAATATGGATTATAACTTGTAAGTAACAAATGTCAGAAAAAGGCTTAGGCATGAAGGGGTTAAGATTAAACCACTTCTTATCCAACTTCATGTAGTGGCCAAGGTTTGTCTTAAGTGACCTGAGACTAAATAGATTTCTAAATAGATTCTAAATAGAATTGCTAGAATTGGCATTTAGATATTTATATATTGTGACCATATCTCCTCTTATACATCTTTTCTCCAGGGAGAATAAGTTTAAGGATTGTAGTCGCTCCTCATAAATGAGGTCCTCCAGTTCCCTTAAAATGTTACTGAACCCATGACCCTGTATTCACTATATGTGGTCTCCCACAGTATACAGAACATGGAAATGCAATTATTTTAGTAAATATAAACTGCTAAATACTTTTTCTCATCAGTATACCAGTCTTGTGACTTGTCCAGTCGAGCACTGGTTAAAGCTTGTAGGAGGAGTTTTCATTCTCCTCTGACTGTCTTATAAGGCTGCATGACGCCTGACCCTCTTTCTGGGCAGTGCTGAGGCTCTGTACTATCAGCAAATGCTTGGGGACAGTAAAATGAAGGGAAGATCAGAGAAGACTGGATCAAACAGACTTTTTGCACAATGCAGAGGGTTAACCCCTTAGTTTCCACAGTGAGTATAACAAGCCTGCTTTACTGCATATACAAACCGATTTTACTGTTGTGGGTTTAGTAACACTTTAATAGCTTTGTTGCCCTTCTCTGAACTCTCTCCAGTTCCAGCAATTCCTTTTACCTGTTCTGCACCAAAAGTTTCCCATGAATGTTTAGATCTGTAAACTTCACTGAATTTTCAGTTCCTCCAGTCTCCTTCAACTCTTCCACCTTAACAGAAGGAGGTAAAGAGTGAGGCTCCACAGAACAGCCACTTGAACCATTCTAAAGAGAGCGCTGCAGGTTCACCAACCAAGGGGTTCTTGAAGTGTCCGGGCAATCCCAGAGACTCTAGAACTGAGGAAAATCATGATGCTATGTGGAAGTTGAGGAACTACGTCAACCTGGTGGGGCCGCTTGCCCAGTGCCAATTCAAACTCAATGGTTGCTGTGGGGTATTTTTTAGCATCGCTATGAACAAAAACCACAGCAACCTTTTTCATCCAGGAGTCCACAGGGATCAGAAAATCAGCTCAGACCAGAGTAACCTAATTTCCCGAGTCTAATAGTACATTTACAGTTACAGTTGTTATTCAGCACATTTGTCATTCACTTCCCAGAGCTGCCATACAGGCAATTGCATCAAACAGGGATTTGTGTCTATCCCACAGGGAAAATTTGTATTGCATTGATTCTTCCAATAAAGAACAGTTTGCCACATGTCCAACATCATGACAATTAAAATATTTCAGTTTCCTTGGCCTGCCAGCAAAAATAAACTTTATTAGCAGGGTACACCAGTCTCAGGGCTTCACACCATCTCCTTAGTACACTTTCCACCCACTTCCCCTGGAACAGTCTCACCTGTCGACTAGGGAAACTGTGGCTAAAGGGGAAAAATAATTAATTCTGCTGAAACCGCAACTCAATCTTTCACCGAAAAGTTCCTTTCTGCCAGATTGGTGAGCTGGTCTGCTATTTTCAGGTTCCCCTGGTACACCGAGTTTTGCAGCAGTAGAGGGAAAGAGCTTAGGAAATGACCCATGACTCAGGTTGCTGCCATCTCCTCAAAGGTGAATCAGGTTATACCTGGGAGGTCTCCAAACTTGGGTGACACCCTGCCTGGCCAGGGTCTCTTGCTTGAGCCCCTGTCAACATGTCTAGCCCACTGCTGTTTGGGCCAGCCTTCCCTTTCTGCGGTCATCAGAAAGAAATGGACAAAGACTTTAGAGTCATCCTCCATTTTTATTTTTTGCAGTACCCTGGTTATCTCTGGAACATGGATGAGATATTACAGTACCCACAGATGGGTTTTGAGGTTTCTGAAACAATTCCTGCACAAGACTATCTATTTGCTGCTGCTGTCATTTCTGCAATTGCTGCTGCTGTTGCAGTAGAAAATCTGGATGCCAGGTGTCAGCTTGTTGCCGTGCCTCTCATTAAGCAGCCATACTCATGGAAATGATCATTAGTCTCACACTGAATCATACTGGCATAGGTTCACAGCACCTGAAATTCAGTGCACTTTGGACTAGGGATTACACTCTTCTGGCAGAAGTTCCTTTGCATACCTCCACCATATGTGAACGGGACCCTGAAGCGTCTACTTCAGTGATTAGCAGTTTTCAGGGACATCGGCCAGGTATGGTATATACTGTACATAGTTAAAGAGGTCCAAGCTGGATCAATGGCAATGCAAATATGTATAATATAGCCATGCCTGGAATTCCTTTTTAACATGCATTGAAAACTAACACTGTAAACCAGTAAACCATTATAGGGTGTGCAAGGCGAGTCCGTGCCACTGTTTAATTTGATGGTTTACACCAGATTTTGTAAGAAGCAAGCACTCTAATGGCACAGGTGTGTGCTGGCTTCATATGTGAGCCAAGTTAGCGTTAGAGCTCAAGGCGCCACTGTTCCGAGGGGGTTAGTGTGAGAAGGGAGCAGTGACAACAGTGGTGCTGGTATGCACCATGCTGTCCAGGTCAGGACAGACCAAGGCCCAATCCTGAGAGAGTTCATGAGGGACAGAGCAGCTGGGAAGCTGCAGGGAAAGACACAGAGCTGAGGTACAGCGTCTGTGCATGAACACTGGGATTTGTTTGGTGGTCAGGAGGACCAAAAGGTACTGTTTTGGACCGAACCAGAATTGTTCAGTATTTTTGTTTCTGTCCCCCTGGCCAAATTAACCTTCAATGTAAAAGTGTGCACACTCGACACAAATCACTGACACATACAACGTTCAGTAAATTGGTACTTCTGCTTTTATTACTTCCTGGACCCCGGCTAATATACCATGAGCCGGATATTTTGTTATCAAATCAAATATCAAATAAGACAAGCGTATGCAGACCATAAGATATACATATTCATTATTGTGACAAAGTATAAGCTTTTAGCTGGGTTATATCTATATAAGGGAATAGCAGACTATCATAGCTAAATAGGGTGTCTTGTTTCCAATTCTTGAAAACAGGCACAATCTTCTTTTAACTTGTTCTTAACTCTTGCAATTCTGTTTCACAAAAAGGGGGGGGGGTAAGCTGGCAGACATCTAATTGAATATGGTTAAGGCTGATAGCTGAGAGAGAGAGATAAGCACTTATATCTATGCGATTATATTAGAAATAGGCATTTCATCATGGCACTCATAATCACATCCACTACAGTCCCCCCTTGAAATGCTTATTTACTTATTTCCCAAAAACTGTCCCTAACACTAGTAAACCACCTATAACCACCTGGCCCATTTGCCTCTGCAACTCTTTTAAGCTGTATGTAGAGAAAGGGCAGTGACTAGCTCACCACCCCCCTCAATACAGCTGGCGAAATGTAGCCAGGTGCTATCTGTCCCTATAGTCCTACGGTGCTGCATCTCAGGGAAGGGCGAATGTAACGGAGTGTAATGCTTAGCTATCATCATAGGTTTCATCAAGCCTTACGTAGACATCGTCGTCATCATCTAGGATCTCTTGGTTCACGAACGTGGGGGTAGTTTGATCGACAGTTTTTTCTACACACTTCCTAATACAGGAGAGAACACAGCAGATTATGGCAGCCATTACCAGGATAGCTATTCCTATCTGGGTCAACAATCCCTGCCATCCTCCCTTTATCCAGGTAAAATACTGATCCCAGGGGTTGGTGAGCCCTGAATTCTGTTTTAATTCTTTGGACAGGTCCTCTAGTTTCTGGATGGCTAAAGTCACTTTACCATTTGGGTGTTGTCTGGGATGTAAGTGCAGCATGTACTTGTCTCCTGGATCATCTTACATACACCCCCTTTTTCAGCTAGGAGCATGTCTAAGACCATACGGTTTTAGAAAGTCATGTGCGAAGTTGCTTCTAACTGTTCGGCTAAACCTTGGAGTGCATCTCTGGTGTAGTTAACGAATCTTTGTTGGTTATAGTAGATGTAGTTTATCCAGTCTACATTATTTACAGTGATAATGGGAATCAGTGACTCAAAACTCGCTGCTACTTGGTCTCTTGCCTTGAACTCATCAGGGACTCCCCTTGGGACCCCTATGGCATCTATGTATAGGTGGGGGTCAAAACTTCCTGCTGGGGCACTCCTGTGTCTTCTGTTGGGTTTGGGTCCATCGCTTGCTTCTGGCTCTGGGTTCTCTGAGAGAATATGCAGGGGCATTATGGTTTTAGCCGTTGCACATTCTCCTGTTCACTGTCCTGTCATTCTACTTCTAATTTTCATGTCTCCACAGATCCAGTACACGTCCCCTAAGGACTGAACTTGATTTTGCGCTAGATCTGCAGACACCTCACTGTAAGACTCACAATAACCTTTGGTGAAGTATTGATCTGTGTGCTTGTTGATTGTCATTCTAAGAGTGACTTCAATATGTGTCAGTGACACATATATACACAGTCATGGGACCTATTGCTCTTTCATTGGACCGGACACTGTAATCAGTACCTGGAAGTATCTTACTATAAGGGGATATGAAAGTGACAACATGTGTGTTGGATGAATTATACCAGAATTGGGTTATGCCATTTTTCTGTTTGATGGCTACTTCTTGTGCCTGAACAACAATCACAATAAAAAGGATAAACAGGATCATGGCTTGGTCTCCTCAGCCTTTTCCTCGGGCACAGGACTTGTGGTGAGAGGTGTGTATTCACGAGTTCCTTGTGGCCACTTTTACTGATGTGGTAGTTGTCAGAAGGACTTGGAAAGGACCATCATATCTGGGTTCAAGGGTGTGTTTCCTCACAAACTTCTTTACCAGGACCCAGTCACTAGGGACCAACTTGTGCGATCCTGTGTCTAACTCAGGATCTAGAATGGAAGAAAACACTTGCGCATGGATACAGGTTAATTCTCGAGATAAAGCAGTCACATAATCAGTTAATACATCAGATTGAAGTTGCAACTGTTGTGGAAAATAACAACCCAGTCTGGGGGCTGAGCCAAACAATATCTCATAGGGTGACAAACCATGATTCCCCTTTGGGGTATACCTGACACTGAACAAGGCAATGGGTAGGCTATCTGGCCAACTCATTCCTGTTTCCTGAGACATTTTCAGCATTCTAGACTTTATTGTGCCATTTAGTCTTTCCACCTTCCCACTACTCTGAGGATGGTATGGGGTGTGGAAAGCTAGTGTGACCCCTAAGGCTGTACATATCTCTTTGGTTACCGAGGCCGTGAAAGCCGGCCCCTGATCACTCTCTATAACCTCTGGGACACCATATCTGCACACTATTGCTGTTAAAAGTCTTTTAACGGCATACGTGGCAGACGCAGTCTCTTGTTTAATTCTGTGATTCCTTCAACTTCTGTGGCTCCTTTTTTGATCCACACTTCTTTTTCTTCTTTGTCAGCTGTCTCTTGTTGCTCCTTGAGGTGAGTCCTGTTTACAGGAAGGTTTTGTAGAATCATAGTGGTTTGTACAGTCTCTTCAAGGGTGTCTATCGGGTCATCCAGGATAGGTGCATTCACTCTGCTGACCACTTCTCACGTTCGATCTGCAGCTTGTTTCCCAGCGGAGTAGGGCATCCATTAAGTCTTTGATAGCTGCACTGTATTTTACAGGTGTTCCTGCTGCTGTCAGGAACCCTCTGGTTTTCTGGATGATCCCAAAATTTCCTTCTGTCAATTTGCATGCTGTTTCACTGACTGTCGGTAAGTGTGTTGTGTCCATCTTCATCACTTTGAAGCAGTCATGAGCGGTGAGATGAGAATCATTTTCCAAAGAGGTTCCCCCCTCGAGAAGAGGAAGGAAAGTGGATGGGTTAAGGGTATCACATCGGAGGATGGTGATGTTATCGGGGAGAAGCAAGGCACACTGAAGTCTGAGGTGTCTTGCTGAGGACAGGTGTTTGGGCTGTACTTGGTTCAGTATGGCAGTTATGTCATGAGGGGCATTGGGCTGCACAGACGGCTTTAAGGCAGGAGGGTCCCCCCCTGGCCACTGAGTCCAGCTGGCCAGAGTAGTATCCAATGGGTAAATACCACAACAATGAGATGTGTCTGTGATTCTGCGCAAAAACTATTCACTGGTAAAAAGTGAACAATAAATAAGTGCATCTATAAGTGATATGCTCTATAAAAAACAAACAAACATCTAAAGTGACTTCAGTGCTAATATATACAGTGAAGTGACTAATGCATCAATATAAAGTGACTGAACAAAGTGCACGTGCGTTGATAGGAGATCTGGTGACTTTCGTGGTGTTTAGTCCCCACTCGGGGCTCCCAGAACTCTCACCTTGATGACACAGGGCCCTGAGGAAGTCACATGACGTAACGCGTAGGACGTGACCGGAAACACAACACACGCGGACCGGAAGTGACGTAGCGGGGATTGAAACCGCTGTTTTTCACTGCTGCCCAGCGCTGTTTTTAATGTAAGCAATTTATACGTTTTAATAAAACTTTTGGTCATACTGTATTACACTATTGGAGTCCCCCTTTTTTAATTACTCCCTATGTGGAACCTATTTACTGGAGGGAACATCGCTGATGGCTTATCTACAAGCACTCCAGAACGCCAGCACTGATCCAAGTGGAAGGAGTTTTACATCCAAGGGATTCTAATAGGCACTTTTATTGTGTCATCAAGGTGAGAGTTCTGGGAGCCCCGAGTGGGGACTAAACACCACGAAAGTCACCAGATCTCCTATCAACGCACGTGCACTTTGTTCAGTCACTTTATATTGATGCATTAGTCACTTCACTGTATATATTAGCACTGAAGTCACTTTAGATGTTTGTTTGTTTTTTATAGAGCATATCACTTATAGATGCACTTATTTATTGTTCACTTTTTACCAGTGAATAGTTTTTGCGCAGAATCACAGACACATCTCATTGTTGTGGTATTTATAGATTAGTAGGTAGTGGAGCGGTGTTCACTATTAGATTTTGCAGCATTACACAAAACGTTCCTTATCACTTGAGTAGCGCAGAAGTCTATCGCAAGATAACACACAAGTATCCAATGGGTCTTAGTCTATTGCCATGGGCCTGGGTTAGAACTCCTGTGGCATGTCCTTGTCTCTCTGAGACAAACACTTTGAAATTCTTTTCGTAGTCAGGCAGGCCCAAAGCGGGGGCCGTTGAAAGGACCTTCTTCAGGGTTTCAAAGTTGTTTATAGCCTCTGGGGAACCTGAGAAGGGGTCAGATTTCAAGGCTTCGTAGAGAGGTTGCATCAAGAGGGAGGCTTCTGGGATCCAAGCACGGCAGTAGGAGATTAGTCCTAAGAAGTCATGGAGGGGCTTCTGTCCTTGGGGTAAAGGGATGGTCTTGATTGCAGCAACACTCTCTTCAGTGAGATGCCGGGTACTTTGGGAAATGCAATGGCCAAGGAAAATTACCTTCTCTCTACACCACTGGACTTTTTGCTTTTTAAGGCCTTGCAACCTTGCTCAACCAGGTAGTGGAGGAGGCTTTCAGAGTAGATTGAGGCAATCACAAGCAGGAGGTCATCTACATACTGAAGTAGTACAATGTCTGGGTGTAACTTCATCTAGGTGTCCAGAATGAGGGCCGTTGCCTTGGCGAATTGGGAGGGGGAGTTCTGGGCACCTTGTGGCAAAACAGTCCAGGTGTAGCTGGCAGGTGAAACAGGCTTGCCTGAATCCTTGTGGAGAAGGTCCATGTGATCCAGAGAGGTAGGCGAGGTGAGGTGTCATGTCCCTGGTACTGGGCGCTTTCATGTGGACCATGGTTGGGGCTTGGTTGACTGTGGGTGAATTTCCATGGGCTTCGTTATTCCCTTCTGGAGTGGCTGGGTCTTTCGCAGTTGTAGCAAGCAGACACATGGAGTTGGTACTGGTGGGCACAGATAGGATGTGTCAGAGGCCATCATGAGAGGAGCTACTCTCTCTAATGGTCTGGAGGATCCAGAGGTACTAATCGAAGCAGTAAAGCTGCCAAAAGAGCCAGGAGGCTGAATGTTATCTTTTGTTCATATTGATGGTAAGAACCCTTGTGTGCGAAGACATACCTGTATGAACTTTTTACTTTCTTTTTAAGTAAAAGTGGGTAGGAAAGCCCTGAAAACTATTTCTGGCGTGGTGTAAACTCACTGTTTTGGCACTACCAATGAGCTACAAAACCCTAACTTGTCTTGTTTGTAGACCATATGTGAGCATGTTTACTGTGTACCATTTAAAATAAGGGACCAATTTAGAGTACAAGATAATTGAACAGAAGTTCAAATGATATTATGTAACTTGTGTTATTCAATGTTCACTATTGGTTACTCGTGTAATGCCCCATACACACGGTCGGATTTTCTGACGGAAAATGTGTGTTAGGACCTTGTTGTCGGAAATTCCGACCGTGTGAAGGCTCCATCACACATTTTCCATCGGATTTTCCGACACACAAAGTTTGAGAGCAGGCTATAAAATTTTCCGACAACAAAATCCGTTGTCGGAATTTCCGATCGTGTGTACACAAATCCGACGCACAGAGTGCCACGCATGCTCAGAATAAATAAAGAGATGAAAGCTATTGGCTATTGCCCCATTTATAGTCCCGACGTACGTGTTTAACGTCACCGCGTTCAGAATGATCGGATTTTCTGACAACTTTGTGTGACCATGTGTATGCAAGACAAGTTTGAGCCAACATCCGTCGGAAAAAATCCTAGGATTTTGTTGTCGGAATGTCCGATCAATGCCCGACCGTGTGTATAGGGCATAACTGTGACACAGGAACTGCATAGCCTCCATGTTGTTTAATGCATACATTGCTCATTGTAATACAATTCATAATAGATTAGGTTTTCCATCAGTGCAAGCATTTGTGAAATGTCAAGAACACATGCTGGCTTTTGTCAAGCATAAAACATTTCAAGTTTTTACATTTTTGAATACAATAATAAACTTATGGTATGATTTTTGTGACACAGAGACAGTAAACTGATAAGAGTCTTTACAATACATAATAAAACTTGTTTTGTTGCAAGTAGTGATGGACAAATTGGTTCACTATAACTTGCAATTGCAGCTACTTATACTGATCAGCAGAGATTGGATGTTTACTGCAGATTCCCAGATCACTGCATCGCACCAGACAATTCACCCAGAGAACCAGTAAGAGGGTACTTTTGTGTTTTAAATTGCTGCAGATCCTTCAATCATCACCCTACATGTTATTTCAGATCCTGCAGATCCTTCAACCATCACCCTACATGTTATTTACTTATACATCTAGCAAGCAAGTTAATTGGTTGAATTATAGTGAAGATGAGGAGCACAGTCTCTATGTCATCATAACTTAGATGCCCTTATTTAGACTTAAAGCGGAATGAAACCTAAAATGTTAAACATTTTGAGCAATCAACTATTTATTGTAGATTTCTGCAATAAGACTCACCTTCCTGTCTGTTCGCAGTCTTCTACTGAATTTACACTGAGCTGTACATGTGCAGCTCAACATCCATTCCTGACACACTGAAGATGTGCCAGGATGACTCACTCACTTTACCCCCATCGGCCAGTCAAGAGGTCTGAAAACCCGGCACCTAGAAGAAGCTCGGGTAGGAGATGATAGCAGTTACTGTCGCATTACTGAAAGGTGGAGGTACATTTTTGTATAGGTACGTTTTTGTAGAGTTTATTTTAACTTTAACCACTTCAACCCCGGAAGGTTTTTCCCCCTTAATGACCAGGCTATTTTTTGTGATACGGCACTGCGTCGCTTTGACTGACAAATGCGCAGTCGTGCGAGGCTGTACCCAAGCAAAATTGATGTCCTTTTTTTCCCAGAAATAGAGCTTTCTTTTGGTGGTACAGTGCCTTGCAAAAGTATTCACCCCTCTTGGCATTTTTCGTGTTTTGTTGCCTCACAACCTGGAATTAGATTTGCATCATTTAATTTACAGAACATGCCCACAACTTTGAAGATTTTCTTAATTAATATTGTGAAGCAAACAACAAATAGGACAAAATAACAGAAAAAGTCAATGTGCATAACTATTCACCCCCCTTAAAGTCAATACTTTGTAGAGCCAACTTTTGCGGCTATCACAGCTCCAATTCGCTTTGGATAAGTCTCTATGAGCTTGCCACATCTTACCACTGGGATTTTTGCTCATTGCTCCTTGCAAAACTGCTCCAGCTCCTTCAAGTTGGATGGTTTGCGCTTGTGAACAGCAATCTTTAAGTCTGACCACAAATTTTCTATTGGATTGAGGTCTGGGATTTGACTAGGCCATTCCAACACATTTACATGTTTCCCCTTAAACCACTCAAGTGTTGCTTTAGCAGTGTGTTTGGGGTAATTGTCCTGCTGAAAGGTGAACCTCCGTCTTAGCCTCAAATCACACACAGAGTGGTACAGGTTTTGCTGAAGAATATCCCTGTATTTAGCACCATCCATTTTTCCCTCAACCCTGACCAGTTTCCCAGTCCCGACTGCTGAAAAACATCCCCACAGCATGATGCTGCCACCAACATGTTTCACTGTGGGGATGGTGTTCTTTGGGTGATGGAATGTGTTGGGTTTGTGCCAGACAGCGTTTTCTTTGATGGCCAAAAAGTTCAATTTTAGTCTCATCAGACCAGAGCACCTTCCTCCATACATTTTGGGAGTCTCCCACATGCCTTTTCACAAACTCAAAAAGTGCCATTTTGTTTTTTGCTGAAAGTAATGGCTTTCTTCTGGTCACTCTGCCATAAAGCCCAACTCTATGGAGCGTACGGCTTATTGTCGTCCTATGTACAGATACTCCAGTCTCTGCTGTGGAACTCTGCAGCTCCTTCAGGGTTACCTTAGGTCTCTGTGCTGCCTCTCTGATTAATGCCCTCCTTGCCTGGCCTGTGAGTTTTGGTGGGCAGCCGTCTCTTGGCAGGTTTGCTGTTGTGCCATGTTCTTTCCATTTGGTTATGATAGATTTGACAGATTTGATGGTGCTTCTAGGGATCAACAAAGGTTTGGTTATTTTTTTATAACCTAACCCTGACTTGTACTTCTCAACAACATTGTCCTTTACTTGTTTGGAGAGTTCCTTGGTCTTCATGGCAGTGTTTGATTAGTGGTTCCTCTTGCTTAGGTGTTAGGTGCCTCTGGGGCCTTTCAATAAAGTGTGTATATGTAATGACAGATCATGTGACACTTAGATTGCACACAGATGGACATCATTTCACTAATTATGTGACTTCTGAATGTAATTGGTTGCACCAGAGCTTTTTATGGGCTTCATAACAAAGGGGGTGAATACATATGCACATGCCAATTATCAGTTTTTTATTTCTGAAAAATATGTATATATTTTTCTAATTTTACTTCACCAACTTAGACTATTGTGTTCTGATTCATCACATATAATTCAGATTAAAAAAACATTGAACTAAAGGCTGTAATGTAACAAAATAGGTAAAAAGCCGGGGGGGGGGGGGGGGGGTGAATACTTTTGCAAGGCACTGTATTTGATCATCGCTGCTGTTTTTACTTTTTTTAAACAAAAAAAGACTGACAATTTTGAAAAAAAAACTCATATTTTTTACTTTCTGCTCTAATACATATAACAAAAAAATATATTAAAAAAATGTATTTATCAGTTTAGGCCAATATGTATTCTGCTACATATTTTTGGTAAAAAATAATCCCAATAAGCATTAGGCTTGTGCAATTCATTTCGTAACTAATCGAAATTCGGCTGAATACATATAACGAATGAATTCGACATGATTCGGTAATTCGTTAAAGATCTAATGAAACAAAAGGTCAACTCAAAGTAAATCTTACAGTCCAATCTGCTGATTAATTTTGTGTTGGAGGTTGGATTACTGGCAAAGTGCATTCCTGAGAACTGAGTGAGAAGGGTGTTGTATTGTATTTGAGCAGAGAAGAAGAGATATTGTCATTGTGTGTGTTAAAAGATTTAATAAACAAACAACTTTCCAAACTACGAATCATTATCACGAATATATACATACATAAATATCGAATTTCAACAAATACGAATGAAATGATAGCGCATATATCGAATGAATTCGACATGATTCGAGATTCAGTATAACGAATATCGCCACTCTACAGAAATAACTAATTATCTGAAAATGTCTTAACGTAACATAACGAATATAACAGAACGAAATTATGTATTTTACGAATGACAACGAACCGAAACTAAACAAAATTTTCCGTTGTGCACAATTAAAAAAATTATAGTGTCTACAAAATAAATATAAAATAGATTTATGGACTTTTATTTTATTATGTTTTTACTAGTAATGGTGGCAAGTTGCGATTTTTAGTGGGACTGCGACATTGCGGGGGACAAATCTGACCCCAAGTGACACTTTTTGGGGACCAGTGACATTATTACAATGATCAGTACTGAAAAAATGCACTAAACAATGTATAAATGACACTAGCAGGGAGGGGTCAACACTAGGGGGCGATGAAGGGGTTAACTGTGTTCCCTGGGTGTGCTCTAACTGTATAGGGGGGTGGGCTTGCTCTGACAACACAGAGATCGCTGTTCCTGATCACTAGGAACAGCAGATCTCCAAGTTACCCCCTGTCAGAAAGGGGATCCGCCTTGTTTACATAGGCAGATCCCCATTCTGCCTCTCTTCTCCGTGATCGCGTGTGGCCGGTAGACATCGAGTCCTCCGGACCCATGAGAGCACTCCCGCAGCACGCAGCGGGCGCATGTGTGCGCCCACAATACCACATGCATGGACCGACGTACAGGTACATCGGTTTGCGCAGCCGAGCCGCCTTGCCACAGTATAAATGTGGAAGGCGGTCTGCAAGTGGTTAAACTCTCAGCCAAAGTACAGTTTGATGGGGAACTTAAAGTGGAAGAAAAGCCTAAGGCCCCTTTCACACTTATACGACTTCAAAGTCGCACGATTTTACCGCGATTTCGCGGCCGCGATTTTGCCGCGATTTTACCGCGATTTGGGAGCAGTACTACTTTGCCACGTTTTTGGCATTAACAAATGAAAACATACATTAGTTGGTATGAATCATAAGGGGGAACTCCATGCCAAGTTTTAAATAAAAAAACTGGCGTGGGTTCCCCCCAGGGGCATACCAGGCCCTTAGGTCTGGTATGGATTGTAAGGGGAACCCCCTACGCCGAAAAATCGGCGTGGGGGTCCCCCCAAAATCCATACCAGACCCTTATCCAAGCACGCAGCCCGGCCGGTCAGGAATGGGGGTGGGGACGAGCTAGCGCCCCCCCCTCCTGGACCGTACCAGGCCGCATGCCCTCAACATGGGGGGTGGGTGCTTTGGGGCATGGGGGGGCGCAGTGCGGCCCCCCCACCCCAAAGCACCTTGTCCCCATGTTGATGAGGACAAGGGCCTCTTCCCGACAACCCTGGCCGTTGGTTGTCGGGGTCTGCGGGCGGGGGGCTTATCGGAATCTGGGAGCCCCTTTAATAAGGGGGCCCCCAGATCCCGGCCCCCCACCCTATGTGAATGAGTATGGGGTACATGGTACCCCTACCCATTCACCTAGGGAAAAAAGCGTCAATAAAAAACACAGTACACAGGTTTTTAAAATAATTTATTAGGCAGCTCCGGGATCTTCTTCCGACTTCGGGGGTCTCTCCGCCGTCTCCTCCCGGTGTCCGCATCTTCTGCCGGCTCCTCCGCTATCTTCTGCAGCTCAATTGCTAGCGGTGGTCCGGACTTCTGTCTTCTTCTTTTCTTCCAGAGATGTTGACACGACGCTCTCTCCAGCCAGAATGGTCTCTGTGTGCTCCGCAAGGGACTTATATAGGCGGTGGCCCCGCCCCCTTATGAGGTCACTGTCCCGGGGCATGCTGGGACTGTGCCGTCATAAGGGGGCGTGGTCGTCACCCGGTGACCACGCCTCCTAAGACGTCACAGACCCAGCATGCCCAGGGACTGTGACGGCATAAGGGGGCGGGGCCACCGCCTATATAAGTCCCTTGCGGAGCGCACAGAGACCATTCTGGCTGGAGAGAGCGTCGTGTCAACATCTCTGGAAGAAAAGAAGAAGGCAGAAGTCCAGACCACCGCTAGCAATTGAGCTGCAGAAGATAGCGGAGGAGCCGGCAGAAGATGCGGACACCGGGAGGAGACGGCGGAGAGACCCCCGAAGTCGGAAGAGGACCCCCGAAGTCGGAAGAAGATCCCGGAGCTGCCTAATAAATTATTTAAAAACCTGTGTACTGTGTTTTTTATTGACGCTTTTTTCCCTAGGTGAATGGGTAGGGGTACCATGTACCCCATACTCATTCACATAGGGTGGGGGGCCGGGATCTGGGGGCTCCCTTATTAAAGGGGGCTCCCGGATTCCGATAAGCCCCCGCCCGCAGACCCCGACAACCAACGGCCAGGGTTGTCGGGAAGAGGCCCTTGTCCTCATCAACATGGGGACAAGGTGCTTTGGGGTGGGGGGGGCCGGCAGGGTGCCCCCCATGCCCTAAAGCACCCACCCCCCCATGTTGAGGGCATGCGGCCTGGTACGGTCCAGGAGGGGGGGGGGCGCTCGCTCGTCCCCACCCCCATTCCTGACCGGCCGGGCTGCGTGCTCAGATAAGGGTCTGGTATGGATTTTGGGGGGGGACTCCACGCCGATTTTTCGGCGTAGGGGGTTCCCCTTAGATCCATACCAGACCTAAGGGCCTGGTATGACCCAGGGGGGGAACCCACGCCGGTTTTTTCATTTAAAACTTGGCGCGGCGTTCCCCCTCTGGATTCATACCAGACAAATGTCAGCACTGCCTGTCGCTGATCGGGAAAGGAAAGAAAAGTTTTCCTTTCCCGAATAGCGAGGCCAGGCTTGTGCTTACAAAGTCGTACTGAAGTCATGTCTATATTATTCAGGCACGACTTGCATGCTACTTCAGGGTTTAACATTGAGGTCTATGGAGTACAACTCGCATAGAAGTTGGACCAAAGTAGTGCAGGGACTACTTTCAAGTCGGCACGACTTAAAGTCGTGCCAATATGAATGGTAGTCATTGAAAATCATGGAGAATGACTTGTCATACGATTTTGCAGTACAAAATCGTGGGACAAGTCGTATAAGTGTGAAAGGGGCCTAAGTCTAACTATTCTTAAAAATTTTCCCCCTGCCTCCTACCTATCCTGCCAATCCTGTAAAAAAATGATGTGTGTACTTACCTATTTTTATTTCACTCTGGGTCATGTGATCCTGCAGCTCTCTCTAGGAGCACTCAACAACTGCTGGGAATTCCTAGAGCTGTGATGTCACCCACTGGCTCCCATGACCTAGCTGTTGTCTGTCCTCTCCTCTTCAGCAGCCATTTGCTGACGAAAGTAAGCCAGAGCTGCAGGATCACATGAACGGACCTGAGCAGAATAAAAATAGTTAAGTACCCAACCTACCATGTTTGTATGGCGATTCAGTACTGACATGGAATGAGTTGATGACCATACTATTTACATTACCTTTGACTGTAATGTTTTGTAACCCTACATTTACTTTCAAGCCTTTATTGCTTTTGTACCTTGCTTCTGTACAATTAAAAGATTGAACTGTAAGCTTCAAGGATAGGAACATGGATGGGAAAATGGACCAAAGAACCTTTCACATAATGCCAGCGATCAACAATCACTTGTGCATTCAATTGCAGATTTAGATGTGCTCATCATAAGTTACTACTAACTTAAACCTGTACTCCAGACAGATACAAAAGGTATACGTTAATTTACCTCTGTAATCATTAATACATCATTGAATTTGTTTTTAACTGCTACTGTAAGAACCTGAATTTACCTTGAATTTTAACAGAATTTTAGCATCAGCCTCTTGCAGTCCACTGTTCACCAATGATTTAATTGAGGCTTTACTCACTGTTCGCTGTACAGCAATGTTATAACTGTTCCACCTCTAATTAAAAAAATTGTGGGGGAAGGGTAGTGCTGGAATTCTACTTTAATGCCTACAGAACTGTTATTCTGTATGAATGTTGTACTGAGCATGACATCTTTATCCTGCTTCTTACCATTTTTTTTCTGATAAAATTGATGGGGACGAGACAGGGGCTGCAGACAGGCCCTTAATCTGTCTCAATGGATCGGTAATTACCATAGCTGCTCCCACTGAGTTAAACCATCAAAACATGACCTGCTGAGGTACTTGAGGATTGGAGTTGAGAAACCGTACTATAGTATCTGTAGACTCTACATAGCCTGCTTGTGTGATCACAGGATTTTCCCTTTGTTTTTGCAGATATGACAACTAGATTTCCAATCTTGCCCTGGATAAAGAAAGGGATGCAAAACACCAGGGCTCAGAAAAATCAGGAATGATAGTCCTGAAATTACTGACACTTAGGACAGCATTCTGTAAAAAATGCAATTGTTTCAGTACAACATAAAATGAAACTGATCTTTATATAATATTCAATAAACCATATACGAGTACCACCAACACAGAAAAAATACCATGGCACACAATCTAATGCCCCGTACACACGATCGGACATTCCGACAACAAAATCCATGGGTTTTTTCCGACGGATGTTGGCTCAAACTTGTCTTGCATACACACGGTCACACAAATCGAACGTCAAGAACGGGGTGACATACAACACATACGACGAGCCGGGAAAAATGAAGTTCAGTAGCCTGTGCGGCTCTTCTGCTTGATTCCGAGCATACATGGAACTTTATGCGTTGGAATTGTGTACACACGATCAGAATTTACAACAACGGATTTTGTTGTCAGAAAATTTGAGATCCAGATCTCAAATTTTGTGTGACGGAAATTCCGATGGAAAATATCCGATGGAGCCTACACACGGTCGGAATTTCGGACAACAAGCTCCAATCGCACATTTTACGTCAGAAAATCTGACCCTTTGTACGGGGCATAACTGTGTGGCAAAAGGTAAACTCTTACAACTAGTAACCAGTAATTTATTTATCTGGATTTTAGCTTGTATATGTCTGTAGATGGTTACAGTTTGGGAAAGATGATGAATGCTATTGAGGTTGAGATCGATGAGATCTTATTGGACATCAGAGATTGGGGATCTGCTGCATAAGGTCCACCAAGCCTGACAGGTTACTGTACATTAAACACTGTAAAATAAGGTCTCTTCTATGTCTGCATAATATCAACTAGGAACTACTAGGAAAGAGTGTTTAAACTTTTAGAATGTTAAGGTCTACTACATATTGCTCACTCAGGATTTATTTGGCAGTACGTTCTTACCATACTGTCCCATAGCATTTCAGAAGACACCAGGAACACTGAATAATGTAAACACTGCAAGCCCTACAGCAGGGGTAGGCAACCTTATGAGCACAGTGTGCCGAAAAATGTTTTCAAAGAAATTGAGCGTGCCAATTTTATAATAAAAGATGTCAACTTCACTCTTTCAATCACAAAAGGATTTTTTAAGTAAATGCTGTAAACTACTTTAGTAGTGAGAAATTAACATCCTGCACTCTCACACCTCAGATGAGCCCCAATTCATGCACCTTCACACCTCCAATCACTGTCCCCCCTGCACATCTGTTTCACCACCGTACCCCCCTGCACATCTGCCCCACCACTGTACCCCCCTGCACATCTGCATAATATTAATAGTTTACAGTTGTTCCTGGGTATATATGTCATATATAGATACCCGGTTACATAGCAGATTTGAAGCTACTAGGGACTAAGAAGCAGAGTAGATAGACTGACTCTGACACCGTGGTTTTTGCTAGTGAGAAATTGTCTTCCAGGCTGGTTGGACAATTCAGATCTTTGACTCCAAAATGGATGCCACATTGCGATCATCCTCAGTAACCTCTGCATCTGGACTTTGGTGCAACATTCATCTGGAAGTATCTTTATTAATAACAATATATACCCAGGTATACAGCATCTCACAAAAGTGAGTATACCCCTCACATTTTTGTAAATATTTTATTATATCTTTTCATGTGACAACTCTTAAGAAATGACACTTTGCTACAATGTAAAGTAGTGAATGTACAGCTTGTATAACAGTGCAAATTTGCTGTCCCCTCAAAATAACTCAACACACAGCCATTAATGTCTAAACCGCTGGCAAACAAAAGTGAGTACACCCCTAAGTGAAAATTTCCAAATTGGGCCCAAAGTGTCAATATTTTGGGTGGCCACCATTATTTTCCAGCGCTGCCCTAACCCTCTTGGGCATGGAGTTCACCAGAGCTTCACAGGTTGCCACTGGAGTCCTCTTCCACTCCTCCATGACGACATCACGGAGCTGGTGGATGTTAGAGACCTTGTGCTCCTCCACCTTCCATTTGAGGATGCCCCACAGATGCTCAATAGAGTTTAGGTCTGGAGACATGCTTGGCCAGACCATTACCTTTACCCTCAGCTTCGTTAGCAAGGCACTGGTCGTCTTGGAGGTGTATTTGGGGCCCTTATCATGTTGGAATACTGCCCCGAGGCTCAGTCTCTGAAGGGAGGGGATCATGCTCTGCTTCAGTATGTCACAGTACATGTTGGCATTCATGGTTCCCTCAAAGAACTGTAGCTCCCCAGTGCCGAGAGCACTCATGCAGCCCCAGACTATGACACTCCCACCACCATGCTTGACTGTAGGCAAGACACACTTGTCTTTGTACTCCTCACCTGGTTGCCACCCCACACGCTTGACACCATCTGAACCAAATAAGTTTATCTTGGTGTCATCAGACACCAAGATGCCATCAGGTTCCAGTAATCCATGTCCTTAGTCTGCTTGTCTTCAGAAAACTGTTTGCGGGCTTTCTTGTGCATCATCATACTTAGAAGAGGCTTCCTTCTGGGACGACAACCATGCAGACCAATTTGATGCAGTGTGCGACGTATGGTCTAAGCACTGACAGGCTGACCCCCCACCTCTTCAATGCTGGCAGCACTCATACATCTATTTCCCAAAGACAATCTCTTAATATGACGCTGAGCATGTGCACACACGTGCACCAAACTGCTTTGGTTGACCATGGCGAGGCCTGTTCTGAGTGGAACCTGTCCTGTTAAACTGCTGTATGGTCTTGGCCACCATGCTGCAGCACAGTTTCAGGGTCTTGGCAATCTTCTTATAGCCTAGGCCATCTTTATGTAGAGCAACAATTCTTTTTTTCAGACCCTCAAAGAGTTCTTTGCTATGAGGTGCCATGTTGAACTTCCAGTGACCAGTATGAGAGAGTGAGAGCAATAATAGCAAATTTAACACACCCACTCCCCATTCACACCTGAGAACTTGCAACACTAATTAGTCACCTGACACCGGGGAGGGAAAACAGCTAATTTGGACTAATTTGGACATTTTCACTTAGGGGTGTACTCACTTTTGGTGCCAGTGGTTTAGACATTAATGGCTGTGTGTTGAGTTATTTTGAGGGGACAGCAAATTTACACTGTTATACAAGCTGTACACTCACTACTTTACATTGTAGCAAAGTGTCATTTCCTCAGTTTTGACAGTTTTTCACATGAAATAAATAATAAAATATTTACAAAAATGCAAGGGGTGTACTTACTTTCGTGAGATACTGTAGGTGCACAATTCCCCCAAGACTTCTGTCAGGCCCTTTGATGATATTACCATTCTGTAAAAAATGCAATTGTTTCAGTACAACATATAAATAAACTGATCTTTATATATTATTCATGAAACCATATATTTGTACCACCAACACAACAAATGACCATGGTAAACAAACTAACTGTGGGGATCTCCCCATCATTGCTGATCCTGTATTTGGGTCTTTGACGCCAAGATGGATGCCACATTGCGATCATCCTCAGGGACCTCTGCATCTGGACTTTGGTGAAACAAAGGTTCTAGTTCTCTTATTTACCTACAGGTATATCTTGTTTGCAGAGGGCCATTTCTCATAACCCCCATCCCACCCAATTCCAGATATTTACATTCGTAATTAGACAAGGTATTATAAATTCCTTATTTGTAAGATATTTACAGAAGCACAGAATCCCACATTGTATGTACCACTCATTTCCTTGTGAATTTACAATTGAAAGGCAAAGATAGAGAGAGCAATGTTTGAGTAAAGAGTGAATAATTCAACAGGTGATGAAGTTCAGCTTTTCTCAACCTCATTACACGGAAGGAATCCTTGAAAACATTTTAGGTCTAAAGATGCCCATTAAAAAAAAATAATTGGCAGGTAGTGGGAAGAATTCTCCTTACATTGGTGGCCATTGGGAAGAATGCCTCCCTTACAGTGGTGTTCAGAATTGGTTTCATGCTACTGGCTTTTTAAGTGGCATTGACCTCAGAAATATGAAGGCACCATCAAATGGATGGTTAGCTAGCCATTGCTCAAGGAACCCCTAGCAATCTCTGAAGGAACCCTAGGGTTCCACGGAAACCTGGTTGAGAATGACTGATATAGTTGGTATGATAGCTAAGATAAGACTAAGTGCTCAGGTTTAGAGATGTTGGTGCTAGAGCTCTTAAAATATATAAGAAACAAAAGAGTGATTAAACCCACATACATTTACTGAAAACTGGCATATGAATAGAATAATGTGAGCATGAATTGAAATATTGTTGTGTGTTTTATTTTGTATTTAGTGTAAGTATATGTTATTACTGCGCTATCTTAGAGGGAGGGGAGATAGCTGCTGACACTACAATGTGACAAAATTGTATAGGTGATAAGAACAAAAAGTGTAGCGCTATAAAAAATAACAACAGTCATACAATGAAGATGACACCGTTAATGCCAATGAATAAAGTGACAATGTGCTAACATAAAACGCAAATAAAATTAACAATTCTGGACCACAATAAAGTGCCAGCGTGCTGGTGTGAATGTGAAAATTGTGCAACTCATACACTGAAAAATCACCAATGATATAAAATACACAAAAAACAATTATAAAACAATTATAAAACAAGTGAAAAATGAAAGTTCATCCAAATCCAAATGTAAAAATCACCAAACTAGGGTGAAATGATGTCTACAATAAAAAGTCTATGTGATGACAACGAAGGATCATAGCTGGTTATAAGGGTCACTGAAGTTGTGCATCCACCACCACCAAGGTAGGTACTCTTACCAGAATGTGTGGAGACTAATGCCAGGGCAGAGAGTCAAACACACATAGAAGTAGGGAATCCACGGAAACACTTAATGGGAACAGCAGGCTCAGATGATCAAGACTGAAGATCCGGCATGGAAGATGTAACTCCAACAGACCGTCACTGGAACTCTGGAAATGGGGTGCCAAGTCCCAACGTCTCATCCGCCACAGATGTGCATAAAAATGATTTATGAAACAAAAATGCTCCACATAGCGTAGGTCAAAAAAATGGGTGGATTTATTTTTAAAAGTACGAACGCCAATGATGATGTGTACAGAATTAAAATCGATGTGATCACATGAATATGTGTTTTATAATTGTTTTTCCCTTAGAGCCCTTGCACACTGGGGCGGGGGGCGGCGTCGGGGGTAAAACGCCGCTATTATTAGCGGCGTTTTACCGTCGGTATGCGGCCGCTAGCGGGGTGGTTTTACCCCCCGTTAGCGGCCGAGAAAGGGTTAAATACCACCGCAAAGCGCCTCTGCAGAGGCGCTTTGCCGGCGGTATAGCCGCGCCGTCCCATTGATTTCAATGGGCAGGAGCGGTAAAGGAGCGGTATACACTCCGCTCCTTCACCGCTCCGAAGATGCTGCTAGCAGGACTTTTTTTACCGTCCTGCCAGCGCATCGCTCCAGTGTACAAGCCCTCGGGGCTTGCACACTGGAATGAAAGCAGCGGCACTTTCGGGGCGGTTTGCAGGCGCTATTATTAGCGCAATAGCGCCTCCAAACCGCCCCAGTGTGCAAGGGCTCTTACTTTATATCATTGGTGATTTTTCAGTGTATGAGCTGCACAATTTTCACACTCACACCAGCACGATGGCACTTTGTGGTCCAGAATTATTAATTTTATTTGCATTTTATATTAGCACATTGTCAGTTTATTCATTGGCATTAACGGAGTCATCTTCATTGTATGACTGCTGTTATTATTTTTTATAGCGAAACACTTTTTATTCCTATTTTGTATTTACCCTAGTGACCATTGCCGCTAAAAGTGAAATTGAGAGAAAATCTAGAATTTGAGATGCCACCAGAACAGGAATAGAGCAGAAATTGTTGAGTGGACACAGTAGTTTTGTGGGGATTTTACTCACTTTGGAGAGATTTCCTCTCACTTCCTGTTGTGGTTATTGGATAGAAAATTAAGATAAATCTCTCCAATGGGACACAGGTGGGAAACAATCTGACAGCAATTCTAACCTCCCAAACTCTACCAAAAATGAAAAAAAAAAAACATGGCTTTATTAAAGGAACGCCTCAGTTTCTTGCATATCCACTATTGTAAGTTGTAAGTTGAGCAAAGGAGAAAATGTACTTTTTTATTTATAATTTGCAATACTCAGTGTTTATTCATTCTTCACGTTTTGTACCAGACTGCGATACCTTACTTAATGTACACTTTTATTTAAAAAAACACTCTGATTTTGATTGCCCTCCATCATTAAACTTGCATATGCAAGTAAGTATCTTGACTTTCATTAGAGATGAAGCTAGCCTAGCTTCCAATCTATTTACTAGCTAGCTTCCTAATCTATTTACAAAGCTAGCTAATATTATATTTACTTTTTTTAACCTTTTTTTCTTTACATTTCTTCAGTTGCTTCCTGGTCTCTGGCCTAGGCCAAAATGATGTCATACATCCCAGGAATCTTCATGGGCATTTTTTTTTTTTTTTTATCTGAAAGAAGGTTGGAAGAGCTTATTCACCCTCCTGTTTGGACTAAGGGCAGATGGATTCCAGGAATTAAATGCCACATGAATCATCGACCCTTACTCAAGATGGCCATGGCTAGAGCTGGGTGTTTTTCTGTGATTTCTCAACAAAATAAAGCACAATGATATGGATGAACGGATGGTTTGCTTTGAGTATTAAAAATAAATGAAATAGCGTTTTCAATTTGTGGTGCTCGGATAATGTTAAGTTCCACTTTAAAGTATGAAATATTGCCTAAAAGTGTTATGTCATTCCACAGAAAATCGTGGCATACAGCAGTGTATATAGAGTTTGCAAGTGTTAGTGAAGAAAAGAAAACATGTATATTCATGAACCTTATTTAAAAAATGTAAGAAAGTAAGATACAAGGAAAATGTAAATGAACAAGAATAAAGTCCCATTCAAAGACCCAAAGATAGATTAAATCCAGTGTTTGATGACAGTAAATGATTAGATGTAGGTGAAGGGTTAAGGCATCAAAGATTATGGCATATCTGTGGGAGCAAAGTGTTATAAATCATATTATAACATGTGCTTGGCTATGATCAATGCCTGGGTCTCAAGAGAGATCAAGATAGTCTAAATACACAAACATATATGTACTGTTTTTATTTTATATCTATATATCTATATATATCTATATATATAGATATATATAGATATATACACACACACATTTTTTTGTTGCAAAACAGAAAAATACAATATAGTCATGATTATACTTTCTTCCAATAGTACCTTAGCATTTATTGTTTGGCTATTTTTGATTTATGATTTGATTGTCTGCCTTGTAGCTTTGGGATATTAGGCCCATGTCACCAAGCCAATAAATCTCAGGCACTGTGCAGTGTCAAAGTGCACTCTTATCTTTTACATATTTTCCAAAATGTGTTCCAAAATATGGCTGATACAAACATTCAATTACCTTTTCATATTACAATAGAAAAACAGAAATGTGAAGGCTCCCTTATTCAAATATAGGAAATAATAATATGTAGTGGTGTCATAAAGCCAAGAATATACTCTTTTCTACAGTGCCAGGGCATGCTGGATCATTTCTGAAAGGGAGCAATTTAGGATATCAAATATATATAATACTGTATATATTTTACATTGGTGGCTTATATTTTCACTAGGGAGATGTCAATGTAAAGCATGCAGTATTACATGCATGCAGTATTACATTCATTGATTCATTGACTCACCGACCCTGGTCTAATTCAATTTTTAAACAGTAATCATTAACCAATCCCATACCGGGCCTATTCTGGCACTCCTCTCCTACATGTAAAAATCATTATTTTTTTTGCTAGAAAATTACTCAGAACCCCCAAACATTATATGTGTTTTTTTAGCAGACACACTAGGGAATAAAATGGCGATTGTTGCAACTTTTTATGTCGCACGGTATTTGCACAACAATTTTTCAAACGTGTTTTTTTTTTTAAAAGAAACAGTTTCATGAATTAAAAAAAAACAAAACAGTAAAGTTAGCCCAATTTTTAAAATTTTAAAATTAAATTTTTACATTTTTAAATTTTAAAATTGCGCACACTCATGGAATGGCGCTAAACTTCGGTACTTAAAAATCTCCATAGGCAACGTTTTAAATTTTATTACAGGTTGCCAGTTTAGAGTTACAGAGGAGTGCTAGTGCTAGAATTGTTGCTCTCGCTCTAACGTATGCGGCGATACCTCACATGTGTGGTTTGAACTGCGTTTACATATGTGGGCGGGACTTATGTGTGCGTTCGCTTCTGTGCGCGAGCACATGGGGACGGGGGTGCTTTAAAATTTTTTTTTTTTTTTTTACACTTTCTCTTTACATTTTTTTTATCACTTATATTCCTATTACAAGGAATGTAAACACCCCTTGTAATAGGAACAATGTGTGACAGGTCCTCTTTATGGAGAGATGTGGGGTCTATAAGACCCCACATCTCTCCTCCAAGCTGGAAAGCATGAGATTAAAAAAAAAATTAACGATCCCATGCTTTCCAGCTGCGATTGTGGCTTTGTTTACAACTGCAGCCCGGACATGATGTCACACAGTCGCGCCCGGGCCTCCGACGGTCATAGATGACTGGTGACCATCTGATCACCAGAAATCTCTCTGCTCGTCACCCAGTTTGCGCGGGAGAGCCCAGAGAAGCACTGGAGGGCGGTGAGAGGGGGTATGTCCTCTCCCGTCTCCTGTAAGAACGATCAAGCAGTGGAACTGCCACTATGATCATTCTTACGGTGCACAGAATCGCTGGCTCTAAAAGATGATACCTGAATGATGTCTGTAGCTGCAGGCATCATTCAGATATCCCCACTGAAAGTCAAATATGTCATATGATGTCCCTGGGCTGGAAGTGGTTAAACCCTGGTGACTATGCCACATTTGGACCCTCAAATGTATCCTTTAATAATATGAACCCTGAAGAAAGGGTAGATATTAGAAGCCCTTAAAATAGTTGGCTGTTTTAAATTATTTTTTTTTTGTGAACAAATATCAATATCTCATAGATTGTAAGCTGTAATGAACAGGGCTCTCTGATCCCTCCTGTATTGAATTGTATTGTAACTGTACTGTTCGCCCTCATGTTGTAAAGAGCTACGCAAACTGTTGGCGCTATATAAATCCTGTATAATAATATTAAAAGCTTTTGGGCCCTAACACCTTTCGTTTGGTGCTCTTTGATCGTATTTTCATTGGTGTTTGTGTCGTTGCTGGGGATTCATGACTGAAAGTGAGGGAAAACATCAAATTTTGAGTTGTTATCAGAACTGGAACAGGAGTGAAATCTTCCAATAGGGACACCTGTTCTGGCGACAATTTTCCAACAGGGCTGTGAGGAAGTGATTAGATATATAAATATCTTCCCAACAGGACACAAACGGCAAAAAAAAAAAAAAAAATACAGGAATTAAGTTTGATTTCAGTGGCGGCTGGTGGGTTCATCTTTTGGGGGGGTGGCAAACAACCCCCCCCCAGGCGACACGGCATGGTGTCCTCCCCTCCTCTCCTTAAGTGCAGGCATCAGCGGCTCCGGTGTTCATTCCTCATGCCTCCTCCACCGTGTGTCTCCTCTTCCGCTAAAGCGCTAGGCATCCAATAGGATCACCTGATGCTTTGGCCAATCGGGAAACAGGTTTCATGACCTGCCAACCTGATTGGCGGAGGGGAACTTTAGTGTGAAAATAGCAAAAATCCATTCGTGTCATCACACAATTGGGTGGGCTTGGAGCGCAGAGCATTGCGCTCCGAGCCCACCCAGTTATGTGATGGCAGCCAATGGATTTTCGCTATTTTCACACTAAAGTGTGAAGCCTATTAGAGCCTCTGGCTCTAATCAGGTGCTTCACACCCCCCCCCCCCTCCCAGCATTGGAATCCATGGTCCGGCGCTCTGGTATGTAGATAAGAGGGCTAGATGCATGGATAGGGGAGGCGGCGCATGTGCGCCCTCTATGGACGGGCTGCCACTGGTTGATTTACTAAAACTGTAGAGTGCAAAATCTGGTGCAGCTGTGCATGGCAGCCAATCTGGTTCTAACTTCAGCTTGTTCAGTTAGGCTTTGACAATACAATCTGGAATCTCATTGGTTTCTATGCAGAGCTGCACCAGATTTTACACTCCATAGTTTTTGTAAATCAACCCTACAGGGCTTTAGTCCTTTGTCACTATAGACAAAATAAAAAAAAAAAGGCTTTAAATAAACTGTAAAGTGTAATTCTGCTTTTGCTGAGAAAAAAAGCAATCCCCTCTGGGAGATTTATACTGTAAACATGAATTGGATTTTACCACACTGTTTTCAAAGTCAACCATTTATCTGTTCTGAAAAAATATCTCTTTTTTTTTGTCCTTTCCATACTTATTCTTCATTTGGAGGGTCTTTATCCATTATAATCACTTGAGCCAATCTCTGGAAAGCTGCAGAGTGTGCATCCCTCTATTAGACAAACCTTTTGGAGTATCAAACAAAAATGAAATTCCTATTGCAGAGTACACCTAAAACGCTACTTGTAGCTTACTACAGATTTCTGAAAAATCGATGAGTTTATCACAAAAGCAGGAAATGACATTTCTGTGGGCATTCAGTGTACACCAATGGTGAACATAATGTCTCTATTTTGCCATATTGTATAGATTTTATGACAAAGGTTTTGATTTATTTAAACTGAAGAGTGCAAAATCAGGTGCAGCTCTGCAGGGAAACCAATCAGCTTCTAGTTTTTTTTTTGCCAAAACTTACTTGAACAAGCTGGAATTAGAAGCTGATTGGCTACCATGCACAGCTGCACCAGATTTTGAACTCTCGAGTTTTAGTAAATCAACCTCAGTGCTACAAAATGACAGCAACCACAGATCAAAATGGGAAGCTCTTAAAAGAAAAAAACAAAAAACAAAACAAAAACATTAAGTTACAAAATGACTTATGTAGCAATTTCTTATGCTATAGTACATTTTTAATGAAAGTGGAGTTTTTATTTAAGAACTTTTACAAAAGAATATCATATCACCATAACTGAAAATATTAATTTAGTTTGCTAAATCTCATATCTTTTATGTGTATTTTATATGCCATGCTTACCCTGATGAAGTGTAAACATTTACTGGAACATTTGGTGCATGCCTTACTGAAATGTTATACACAAGACACAGATAATTACTGTTTGTGTCAATAATCAAAACAAGCTTATGGGAAATTAAGTAACATGAAGTAGCTGCTCTGATTAAACTCTTTATTTCTCTATACGGTGATGCAAATCAGTGTATGTTTAATGAATGTATTAATGTGGGGGCGAGGGGAGGGGGTTGCAGAAGTGGTACAAGTTGCCTGCACATTGTTGTACAGAGAGTTAAGGCAGACAGAAGGCACAATGACATGTTAAATTACCTGCATGATGTATGACTTAATGAACCCCCTTGTGTTGATCACGCTTGGCATTAATCAAGAGCCATGAACAGATTCCCTTATTTTCTCAATGCTCCTCTGATAAACTGCAATTTCATTTAACCTTGGACAGCCACTTTAATAGCTTCCACGGGACAACTGTCAATACTTCCCTGAGTGAATATACAGTGATTAAACTGCAACACAGAATGTCTTGCCATGAATTTTCCTCATTTAGAATTAGAAATTTTATTTTTGATGATTTGCATAAAATATGCTAAAAACATTAAGACATGAAGATTTATATTTATGGCCGCATTTCATCTAGAAGGATGTTTCTAGATCTCCTAAAGAAAGTAGCATGAATTGCATGAAAAATATGCAAGAGAATAGCAAAGAAGTGCATTCTGATTATTTTGGAACTTGTATAATGAAATTCAACTTCTGTGGTTGGGATGAAGGATTCTGGGAGCTTGTTAAAGTGTCCATTTTTACAAGTAAATAAGAGTTTTGACTTTATCATAGGTTTAAGTAGACCTGTCATTGCACAAGGCAACACATTAAAGCTGAACTCCAGAAATGATTTGTATTGCGTATTAATGCATCCATTCATTCATTCACCCATTCATTCATTTTTTTTTCAAAGAACACAAGCCGTTCCCCCGATCTAATGAGATTGTTATGTCACAGCCCCTTCTCTCCACCTCGTCCAATAAGAGAATGCCTTGTTTTCAATAATAAAATACAAGGCTTTTTCTGACTGGCCACAGTGCAGAGCAAGAGACCCTCTGTGTTCTGTGTGCATAGAACCTGAGCAGGACCCAGACGATCGCAGCTATCATTGTTGTAGTTTGTAGTGCAGACTACTACAGTGATTTACCCAGTGGACTATTAGGTATGAGTAATGCATACTTACATTATGCTAAGAAAGAAAGTTTGGTAGGAGGGACCACTAAAAGGAATCCTTTAGATGTTGGAAACTAATGTCCGGTACCACATCCTATGACTGAAATTGCACAGAAATCCCTAAAAACGAAATAGAGGACTTTAACGGAACCACTTGAGTAAAATAGCAAAAAATGTATTTATACACATTTTAAAATCATGTAAGCAATGAATAAAGACACATAATTGGAACAGACACAGATGTATACATAAAAAATATTGTAATACTTTATATAGATTTCCTCATCAACCCTACTAAAGCCAGGTGATGGGTAGCTCGCTGTGACTTCGACGCAGGTGCTTTTCACGGGTCGCTACCCATTTCTTCAGGAAAAGGACTACAGCCAAGCTCTCAATTTATGCAAGCAAAAACATAAACAGGTTCAAGCATATTGATCACCCTACGACAAGATGTTACCAACTCTCTTGATAGGTGGAGTAGTCCACGTGTTTTTTTTGTTTCCATAGAACATCATAGGCCATTTTTTGCCAATATTAGTATTTAAGTGAATGAGTATCTGATGTCACACCATTGTTAAAGGATGGTCAATGCTGTCAATAGGTTTCAGTGTTGGGCAGCCAGTGAGGGCTAAAGACGAGGAGGGTACTTTTGTGTCACCTACTAAGTCAGAGTCCAGATAGCTACAAAGGGGGCACATAGAGGGAGTTTGTCAGCCACTCCAATCACAGCGCAGATCCCTGGATTGATTGTCAACACAGGGCTCTATACAGAGGGAACAAGCTCTCTGTTTCTTCTCCCTGCAAAGCAGGGAGAAGAAACAAAGAGATCTTTAGTAAAAATCAGCACACATTACACATTACACATTGTTAGGCACACATTTAACCCTTTGATTACCTGAGATGTTAGCCCCTTTCCAGCCAGTTTCATTAGTACAGTGACAGTGGATAGTATTAGCACTGATCACTGTATTAGTGTCACTGATGGTGTCATAGGCAGTTAGCTAGTCCCCACAAAATGTCAGTTAGTGTCAGATTGCCCAATGCACTCCCATTATAAGTCTCTGATCACCACCATTAGTAGTATCAAATAAAACAGTATATACACCATAGTTTGTAGCTATAATTTTTTATTGGATATGTTTTATAGCAGAAAGTAAAAAAATGTTTTTTTTTTTTATTTTTGATCATTTTTTGTTTATATAATAAAAAATAAAAAACCCAGTGGTGACCAAACACCACCAAAAGAAAGCTCTATTTGTGTGAAAAATATTATATGAATTTTGTTTGGGTACAGCATTGCATGACCGCGCAATTACCAGTTAAAGTAGTGCAGTGCTAAAAAGCAAAAAAATGGCCTGGTCATGAAGGGGGGGAAATCTCCTGGAGCTAAGGTGGTTAATATATTATTAACACTAATTTCTATATATTACAATTTAAAATGTTACTTACAATTTTCTTCATATAAAATGCAAATGAATAAAAAAAAGAAAAAAAAGAAACTCTAAAGCCCCCCAAATGCATGCAATATTCAAATGTGTTATAGATTGAAGCCAAGACCTAGGAAATGTACTGTATGATTTGAACACAAAAGTGAGCAGTGAAGAAGAGATGGGAAGAAATAACATAATGATAAATTACTTTACTTGAAATTGACTTGAACGAATGTCCTCCATATGTGACAGTTACAACAAGCCAACACTTCTAAATTTATAGAGAGGGCAGCTGTATTTTTCCTGATTTTGGGCCACACTTAAGCAGGGAATGACAGATGTAAAGCCACCCCCTTAAAGCAGTCATGAACTGCCCCCGCTAAACAATACATCTTGACAGTTGAGGAGATTCATTTGTTTCTATAAAACAGCCAGCTGCTTCTCTATCTGCTTCTGTATCAGAGAACAGACCCCTCTCACATGATTCTTCAGATGTAATCACATGGAAATATGGGACAATTACTGTCACGTGAATGCAACAATCAGGGTAAAGTCTGTGTGATTCTCTGTGTGTAATACAAACATCTATAAGCGTGGATATATAATTTGACTTTTAATGGTACATTCCTTTTCTTTTTCTTTTTTTTTTTTTTTAAGGACCAGCTTTTAAGCTCAGCTGCCATGTTATTTGCCAATTGTTTTGTTGTTTGGATTGTTGTTTGTGTTTTACACTTTTCCCAAAAAATCATCAGCTCCTTCACTGGGACACAATAGGGTTGAATTATTAAAACTGGAGAGTGCACAATCTAGTGCAGCCTATGCATGGTAGCCAATCAGCTTCTAACTTTAGGTTGTTCAGTTAAGCTTTGACCATAAAACCTGGAAGCTGATTGGTTTCTATGCAGAACTACACTAGATTTTGCACTCTTCAGTTTTAGTAAATCAACCCCCATAATTCTACTTTTTGGATTGTGCCGCTTTGCTTTGAAGCAATTGCTAGGCAGCCAGATGACTTTTTCATTCATGACACAACTGAGCTTGGACACCCATTGACACAACCAATCAGATACTACTGCCACTTTATGTGACCCCCACCAAGAAATAGGATATTCAGGTTCATAAAGTGTATGTCTAGGCAACAAGAAAAAAAATGCACTAAATACCCTGCAAGCACAGAAAAATACCTGTTGATCTTAAAGAAATGTACTCAGCCCATTGTCAGCGCTGCCCATTGTCTTTTGCTAAACTACTCAACCACTCCTCCTTTCAGATCTCCATAACATAAAGGTTAATGAATCTGTAGTCCAAGAGAAAAACTAGGAGGGCTTTTTTAAATAAAACTAGAAGTGTGCGGAGGATACAGGACATCTCCGAATTTCTGAAAAGATCAACTTTTTTTGCATGTATCTAACAGATATAAGAAATCCCTTCCAATTGTATACTAAACAGATCAAAAGGGAGAAAATAAGAAAAGTTGTTGTTTATATACACTTCAATGGTGCAAACATTTAACCTAGCTTGGGCACTTAAAATGGTAATAACCACTGTGTTGTTTTTTTTTTTTATCCTGCTAGGCAAGACTCAAGACTGTTAATTTGCTTGA
Organism: Aquarana catesbeiana; assembly: GCF_042186555.1. Taxonomy (NCBI): domain Eukaryota; kingdom Metazoa; phylum Chordata; class Amphibia; order Anura; family Ranidae; genus Aquarana; species Aquarana catesbeiana. The sequence goes on from NC_133328.1 coordinate 107,935,301, forward strand.
TAACTATTTATATGTCGGAGCCAATCTATTAGTAAATGCTTGCATTCCAATGACTCCCTCTATGACTATTGTGAAGGATCTTCTTTTGGAGTTTGGATTGGCTAGTAGGAACACGAAGATCACCCATGTGAGAAGATCTGGGTCAGTAATTACTTCAGAGATATCTTGTTGTTGGAGTATCCAAGCTCTAACTTAGCCCACCAGGCTCCACCGATAAGTACAATATCACTTGTGGCTGTACTTGTCCATTCAACACATTCACATCCTACATTTGGCCTTCAACATTATACCGAGGTAGTAGCAGTGGCACTAGCTGATCTTTAGATTGCATCCACGTATTTAATTTCATGTGTATGAAAACCCAAGGCTACTAAATAAGTTGATCATACTTTTTCAGTAGTAGGAACAAAGTCAAATAGCAATAGTTTAGTGCTTTTCTTTTTATCAAGGCAACTTGATAGGCAACACTTGTCTTAATATTGAGGCAACACGTGGCACATCTAATATTGTAAGAACAGTAGATGCTCCCATCTCCGATCCAGTCACATCCACAATTGCACCTATGATAGGCAGCAAGCCTGCAACTATGTAGAGCTAAACCAGCAGATGATTTGTTTTTCTCCAGATGGACAGCCTATGCACCTAATAATCAACATAAATAGATGTTTTGACAAGTGACAGAGGTGACAGACTTGCTATATCAATTGCAGTTGTTGAATCAATCAGTGCATTGTGCGCAGGAAATCTCCATGTATAACATTTTGTAGTGAAGTGATAATGGCTGAGACTTGAAAGGACCGAGCATTCCGCTGGTGTCAAAACCTTGATTAGAAATAGCAGTGGTAAACACTACTACTTGAAGCAACAATGGCCCTAACAATGGCCACCACATTAGATTTCACAATTATAGTAATATATATATATATATATATATATATATATATATATATATATATATATATATATATATATATATATACAGTATCTCACAAAAAGTGAGTACACCCCTCATAATTTTGTAAATATTTTATTATATCTTTTCATGTGACAACACTGAAGAAATGACTCTTTGCTACAACGTAAAGTAGTAATAGTGTAAATTTGCTGCCCCCTCAAAATGACTCAACACACAGCCATTCATGTCTAAACCGCTCGCAACAAAAGTAAGTACACCCCATGTGACTCGTTAGTGTTACAAGGTCTCAGGTGTGAATGGGGAACGGGTGTGTTAAATTTGGTTTTATCGCTCTCACTCTCTCATGCTGGTCACTGGAAGTTTAACATGGCACTGCATGGCAAAGAGCTCTCTAAAGATCTGAAAAAAATAGTTCCTAAAGATAAAGATGATTTAGGCTATAAGAAGATTGCCAAGACCCTGAAACTGAGCTGCAGCCCGGTGGCCAAGACCATAGAGCGGTTTAACAGGACAGGTTCCACTCAGAACAGGCCATGCCATGGTCGACCAAAGAAGTTTAGTGCACATGCTCAGCATCATATCCAGAGGTTGTGTTTGGGAAATAGACGTATGAGTGCTGCCAGCATTGCTGCAGAGGTTGAAGGGGTGGGGGTCAGCCTGTCAGTTCTCAGACCATACGCCGCACACTGCATCAAGTTGGTCTGCATGGCTGTCCTCCCAGAAGGAAGCCTCTTCTAAAGATGATGCACAAGAAAGTCCGCAAACAGTTTGCTGAAGACAAGCAGACTAAGGAAATGGATTACTGGAACCATGTCCTGTGGTTTGATGAGACCAAGATAAACTTATTTGGTTCGGATGGTATCAAGCGTGTGTGGCGGCAACCAGGTGAGGAGTACAAAGACAAGTGTGTCTTGCCTACAGTCAAGCATGGTGGTGGGAGTGTCATGGTCTGGGGCTGCATGAGTGCTGCCGGCACTGGGGAGCTACAGTTTATTGAGGGAACCATGAATGCCAACATGTACTGTGACATACTGAAGCAGAGCATGATCCCCTCCCTTCGGAGACTGGGCCGCAGGGCAGTATTCCAACATGATAACAACCCCAAACACACCTCCAAGACGACCACTGCCTTGCTAAAGAAGCTGAGGGTAAAGGTGCTGGACTGGCCAAGCATGTCTCCAGACCTAAACCCTATTGAGCTTCTGTGGGGCATCCTCATACAGAAGTTGGATGAGCACAGGGTCTCTAACATCCACCTACTCTGTGATGTCATCATGGAGGAGTGGAAGAGGACTCCAGTGGTAACCTGTGAAGCTCTGGTGAACTCCATGCCCAAGAGGGTTAAGGCAGTGATGGAAAATAATGGTGGCCACACAAAATTTTGACACTTTGTGCCCAATTTGGACATTTTCACTTAGGGGTGTACTCACTTTTGTTGTCAGCGGGTTAGATATTAATGGCTGTGTGTTAAGTTATTTTGAGGGGACAGCAAATTTACACTGTTATACAAGCTGTACACTCACTACTTTACATTGTAGCAAAGTGTCATTTCTTCAGTGTTGTCACATGAAAAGATATAATAAAATATTGTGAGATATATATATATATATATATATATATATATATATATATATATATATATATATATATATATGTATGTACCATGCAAGTGCCAACATATAGAAATCCAATATACAGTATGCCTGTATATATGAATTAAAATAGAATAATAAGAATAATGATAAAATGCTAGGTACCAAAAGAATTGCTTTTATAAGTTGTGAAAGACTGACTTCTTCTTTAGATTATTGGTGTATCATATAACATTTACTAAAAGGAAGGATGGGAGCTATTGTGATCCCACAGAGAAGAAAAGATTACACCATATTATTTGTATGACATAAGAGATTGACTTTTTTTGAATCTGTATTTTTATTGTCAATAAAATAGCTTTTAAAATACAATGATAAGTATAATATCCATCAGCGTGTTTTTTCAAGTTAACAGCAAAAGTGTAATTTGTTTTGGATAGTTATGAAAGACAGGATATGCATTCTAAGTATCATAAGTAACAAGCAGTAAAAATACTAACATGGGGATAATGGCAAATGTCAGCTATTAGAGGAAAAAAAACATTGTATCATAGGGCAATGCATACACTTGAGATGGAGGTTTCTTACAAAAGATCTTTTCATTGATCACTGTAGCTGAATATGAGTGTGAACACATGTAGCAAAGACCCATGGTGATGGCTTTATCTTAAGAGAATATATTTTTGAATAATCACACAGCCTCCTTCTAAAATTGGTCCGCTAGAGGAATTTGCAGAGGACACTATGTATGGCTACATCTTTTCTTATCTATGGGTAGTCAAATAACAGAATGTTGCCAAACAAGCACTAGCATATTGTTACCCAAAGTATAGGTTACTGTCTCCAATACTTCCATGACAATGATGCCATCAGTGCTTGGTGGTGCATCTCCAGGCTGAGGTGTAAGGCTCCATTGGCACCCAGGATAGTAGGGATGCCAGCGTAAGAAAGACTCATCCAGTGAGCAATAAACATAAAGGCATGAAATCGTTGCTCACCATAGCTGATCCTAGTGTGGGCAAAACATGTCAGCGGGCTTGTCCCGAGGAGCAACATTTGACTGGGGCGTTCACATGAATACATTCACTCCAGGATCATCTATGGTGAGTGGTGGTTTCATGCTTCCATGACAATGATGTTACTGCACATCCATAGAGCATATACCCCAAACAAAATGTGTATTGTGGCAGACAGCAAAATCTACCTTATTTACTGTAATAGAGTTAGGGCCATATAACTTGGATAAGTAGACATGATAAAGTGCAAAAACCAATAACAACGTGGGCCGTAGAGATAGAGCAATAACTGGTGCCCCTGCAATCAGATCCAATGGGGAACATATATCAGCAGGGCACCAACATGCTTGCCAAAAGCCTTTAATTGCCACATAAAAGTTTGCAAATTTTTCATCCCCCCACAGGACTTATCCTGAGCCTCTCGCATCCTATGGAACTCCCTACCTTATTGCTTTTTGTATCATTTGACCCTCCCTTTTAGATTGTTAGCATTAATGAGCAGGGCCCCCTGATTCCTCCTGTAATAAATTGTATTGTAACTGTACTGTCTGCCCTCATGTTGTAAAGCGATGCGCAAACTGTTGGCACTATATAAATCCTGTGTAACAACAATAATCAAAAGGGCACGCCAACATTACTATTTAGCATTTTTTTTAAGTTTTGGATAGAGTGGAGAGGGATTAGAATACCAGTCAACTTTAATTGCTGCGCTCGTTAGGGAGATTCACCCTCTCTATTTTCCTGTTCACCATTATCATTGAAAGTGAAAGACAATTCCAAATTTTGGATTTTCCCCAGATCAGTAATAGAGGAGAAATCTTCCAATGGGGACACTAGTTCTGGTGACCCTGGAGCGATGGCGGCTGGTGGGCTTCTCTTTTGGGGGGGACGGCAAACAACCAGCCCCCCCCTCCGGGCCCCGCAGCACTGATGCACCCCCCCCGCACCAGGTGCAACCACGGGGCTCACAGCACTATGAGCCAGCACCCCCCCTCGGCACTTACTATGTGGCGGGCTGTGTCCTTCTCTCCTGCTGTGTCCTCCTTTCCTCTCAGGCTGTGTCCTCCGGGCAGTGGCAGGCTGGCCCCGGTGTGTCTCCTCTTCCACAGCGCTAGGTATCCAATTGGATCGCCTGGCACTTTGGGCAATAGGAAAACAGGTCTCCTGATTGTCAGGAAGTAACTGTAGTGTGAAAATAGCGAAAATTCATTCACTATGGTCACACAATTGGGTGGGATCGGGGCGCATTCTCTGTGCCCCGAGCCCATCCTATTTTGAAGCCTATTAGAGCCTCTGGCTCTAATCAGATGCTTCAAAAAACAAACCCCCGCCCACCCCCGCCATACCAGAAGTGCATTATGTGCGTTGGTCAGGGATGTACTATGTATAGAGTGTGGAGTGGTGAGCAGGGAGCGGAAGGCGAAAGCCAGAGGTGGGCGGAAACCCATTCTGCCACGTTTCGGCTGAAAAAGAGCCCTGGGAGTAACATAGTTTTCCCTCCCTATATAAGCTAATTTGTGTTTAGGATTTTTTTTAAAAGAGGGCTTCTATTAAATTTAAAGTATTACTTTTTACAGATCTTTAGGTAAATGGCCCAGGAACTTAACAGATAACAACATTTTGGGGTTGATCTAATAAAGCCAAATAGACTGTGCACTTTACAAGTTCATTTGCTCCAGAGCTTAGTAAATGAGGGAAAGACCTGCTGACTTCCATCATCCAATCATGTGCAACCAATAATGCATTTTTTTTATACTTTCCTTACATGTGATTGGGTATTCTTTGCAAAGTGAAGCTTTACCCTGTTTACTAAACTCTGGCGCAAATGCCCTTGCAGAGTGCAACTGAACTTGTAAAGTGCACAGTGTATTTGACTTTATTAAATCAACCCCATAGTATCTTAAGTTAAACCTGAAATTAAGGTTGGAAATATTTGTCTACATGCAATGGACCTGACTTTGGGTATCCTAATGGAGGGACAATACAGATAATATCTACTCAAGAAACATGCAAAAAGACCACCCAGCCCATCGTGTTCTTTCTTGCTCTGTTCAAAAAACAGTGCAGGGCAAGGCACTGAATTAAAAATGAAATCATCCTGATTCACATGAACCAATCGAAAACATTTTTTTGCTGAAGCCAAACCGGCATGGCATGAATTCTGATTGGTTTTGTGGTTAATAGACAGTGCACTTTACTCTGTGCTTTTTTTTTTTTTTTTATTGAATCCACTGGTTGGTCTTAGTCACATTACAGGAATGTGAACAGAAGAAAAAAAGTTTGCATGTCAATTACAGTAGAGGGATGCAGCAAAATGGCCCATTCTAGCTTAAAAGGCTGATAAGACACAACAGGTTGCCTTGAGGTACTCAGAAACACATAATGAACTATAATGAAGTATAAAACATATGCTAACAAGTAATGAAAAAACTTATCTGAAGAAGGAAAACTTTCAGTTTGATTTAGTGTCTTTAAGTCTAAGTCTTAATAACTGAATCTGCGTTAAAGAATACTTGTTCTCTTAGAAGTGTACTGAACTTTTGGACTTTGGCAGCCAAACAGTTATGGTCAAAATAATAACTTGAACACATGGAGTCACAGAGGAACATATAATTTAACAGAACAACAGATGGATTGTGTTTCTAGATCACGTGCATTATAAATAATACGTATCAAAACTACTTCACTGGGAAATTGGAAATTGAGCTCACAGATAACAGGGACTCTATTCAGTTTAATGTAAGGCAGCTTACCAATAGGAGATGAAAGAAAAAATCAAATATCATGTAAGTCTACTCCAGTAGGCAAAGAGAGCGATCTTAAAGTGAATCAATGTAGAGTCACGGTAAAATTAAATAGACACAGCACTAAAGTGACTAATGTGTCCTAGCGATGCCTCCTTAATGAATGCAGTTACCCCAGGCCCCAGATTCCCAAGGGAGCGGGTGGGGTCATGGCAATGCTTAAAAAGTTCTGTTCTCCGGGGCTCTTCATAGGTAAGTTGGCCATACACCTATAGATTTTTTTTTTGCTCACCCTCTAGGCTGAACGAAAAGTTTCTAACAGGTTCCTCTAGCTAGTGCAGATGAATGAACCTCCCAATGGCTGTCAAAATACCCAAATAGTCATTCAAGGTTCCATCCTTTGGTGGTTACTGTATCTATCTATAGCCTAAACTTGTACACTGATGTACGTATGGCAGCTGCGCCGACCTATGTGTTGCACACGCTCACAACCGAGCTTATTGACACATGGGACGGCTATCACTAACTACCCTGAATGATTTCAGCACATATTACATAGATTACATTACATAGATTATATGGAGTGACTTCTTAAGCACTCTCTTTCAACCTCAGCCTATACTTGTTACATAAGTTCTTCTGTAATTTGCACTGCAAATTTACACTGTTATACAAGCTGTACACTCACTACTTTACATTATAGCAAAGTGTCATTTCTTCAGTGTTGTCACATGAAAAGATATAATAAAATATTTACAAAAATGTGAGGGGTGTACTTACTTTCGTGAGATACTGTATGTGATCCAGCTCTTCATGGTAGACGGCGGCTCAATACTGCTGTGACTATACACAGCGGAAGCTGATTGGTGGGTACCGCCATGTCTGCCTGCACCTGCCAATTTTTCGGTACAGAGGCAGAACAGCAGAGGGAAGACATGGATCCTGTGTCTCTTCAAAGCAGAGACATGGATCCATGCCTTCCCATAGTAAAAGCACCTCTTGCACTACACAAAAATCCAGGCTAGGCACACAGTTAACCCTTTGACTTTGATCGCCGCTGATGTCAACCGCTTCCCAGTGTCATTAGTACAGTGACAGTATATATTTTTTTTAGCACTGATTACTTTATTAGTGTCACTGGTCCACAAAAAGTGTCAAAAGTGTCTGCTCATGTCAGAATGTCCACTGCAAAATCGCAGTCGCTCTATAAGTCGCTGATCGCTGCTATAAAGACATAAATAAATAAATACAAATATCCCATAGTTTGTAGACACTATACCTAAACCAATCAATATATGCTTATTTGGATTTTTTTTTACCAAGAAAACATGTAACAGAATACATATTGGCCTAAATTAATGAAGAAATTTGATTTTTTTTTCATTTTTTTTTATTTGATATAGTAGAAAGTATAAAATGTTTTTTTTTTTTTAAATTATCGGTCTTTTTTGTTTATAGTGCAAAAAATAAAAAATGAAGAGGTGATCAAATACCACCAAAAGACAGCTCTATTTGTGGGAAAAAGGGACATAAATTTTATTTGGGTACAACGTTGCACAACCGCACAATTGTCAGTTAAAGTAATGCAGTGCCATATCGCAAAAAATAGCCTGGTCATGAAGGGGGGTAAATCTTCCGGAGGTCAAGTGGTTAACATAATAAGGACTAGTCACTGCTGCTCTCTCTCTCTCTCTCTCTCTCTCTCTCTCTCTCTCTCTCTCTCTCTCTCTCTCTCTCTCTCTCTCTCTCTCTCTCTCTGCAGAGTGACTATAACTGCCCCTTCTGTAGTTTTCTGCAGGCAGTCTGTAGTGGGTCTGTAGTGGGTGGGGCCTGCTGGGTCTCTTGCACAGTTCTGCTCTCTGCATATTCTATGTACAACATGGTGATGATGTCACCACTAATAACCCCAAACTAACCCCAAACTCGCTCATCCATGTCTTTATGTACCTTGCTTTGTGCTCTCTGGTACAGGAAGGGGCCATCCCCAAACTGTTCCCACAAAGTTGGGAGCATGAAATTGTCCAAATGTTTTGGTATACTGACTTCTTAAGAGTTTCTTTCACTGGAACTAAGGGGCCAAGCCCAAGCCCTGATAAACAACCCCACACCATAATCACCCCTCCACCAAATGATTTGGACCAGTGCACAAAGCAAGGTCCATAAAGACATGGATGAGCGAGTTTGGGGTCCTGACCTCAACCCGATAGAACCCCTTTGGGATGGATTAGAGTGGAGACTGCCAGCCAGGCCTTCTCATCCACATCAGTACCTGACCTCATAAATGCACTTCTGGAAGAATAGTCAAACATTCCCATAGACACACTCCTAAACCTTGTGGACAGCCTTCCCAGAAGAGTTGAAGCTGTTATAGCCGCAAAGGGTGGGCCAACTCAATATTGAACCCTACGGACTAATGCCCCGTACACACGGTCGGACTTTGTTCGGACATTCCGACAACAAAATCCTAGGATTTTTTCCGACGGATGTTGGCTCAAACTTGTTTTGCGTACACACGGTCGCACAAAGTTGTCGGAATTTCCGATCGCCAAGAACGCGGTGACGTACACCACGTACGACGAGACTAGAAAAGGCCGGTTCAGAACCAAGCGTGGCACCCTTTGGGCTCCTTTTGCTAATCTCGTGTTAGTAAAAGTTTGGTGAGAGACGATTCGCGCTTTTTCAGACTCGTGGCTTTCAGATCGTTTTCTGCCGTTCAGTTTGTGCTTGTGGGTTTGTATCTGCTCTTCAGTGCGTGCAGTCAGTTCGTATCGGAGTTTTCTGTGCGATCTTGCCCGCTTGTTGCTGTTTTTCAGGTCGCTTTTCACAGGCCTTGCTGTTCTTCAGTGCGTTCTGTTACTTCGTTCTGAGCAGCCGACCGTTTTCTAGCCATGTTTCGTATGCGTACTCCTCGTAGAGTTCGTGCTGTGCGGGGGCTTGGTGTTGGGGTCCTGACCTTGACACAAGTCCAGTCCATGAACAGGGTGGGGAGGAGTTCATGGACCAAGAATTGGTTGCTTCAGCGTGACCAGTTCTCTCATATGCCGTTGCTCCGTGAGATCCGTGAGAATAATCCTGATGATTTCAGGAACTTTCTCAGGATGACGGACCCCGTGTTTCACCGTTTGTTGGCTTCACTGACCCCCTATATTAGCAGGCAGGATACCTGCATGAGGCAAGCCATCACTCCGGAGCAGAGGTTGGTCGCTACCCTGCGGTATTTGGCGACAGGGAGAAGTCTGCAGGACTTGAAGTTCTCGACAGGCATCTCCCCCCAGGCTCTGGGGATCATTATCCCAGAGACCTGTTCTGCCATCATCCAAGTCCTGCAGAAGGAGTATATGAAGGTAAGATTTTTATCCTTTTATATCACATTTTATTGTATTGAATGTTTGATAATATATTGTATTTCTTCCCTCATTCCCTAATTACCATGATTGTAATATGCTGTGAATGTCCCCTTTGTTCTCATGCATGCTGGATTTTTAGGTAATTATTATTTTATGTCCTTCATACATATTTGCCCTTCACTAACCTCCCCAGCATGGTCTTTCCTGGCCTATATTCACCTCATGTAGTCACTTAACAATGTATTTTATCAGCTCCATAGTAGTGCTTTACCCCAAACACCCCCTAAAATGTTTGGAAATGTTATTTTTGATTTAAATTCAGGCAGAGTGCCAGAGGCTTTTTTTTGTGGTGTCCCCAAATTTTTTTTAACCCTCCCCCCCCAACTGCTAAGTCAGCTGATCCCAATTCTCTATCCTCAATCATCTATCTGCTGACTTTGCCAAACCCATACACACTATACCCATCTCTTTACTGGTCAGATTTATGGATGAATTCCCCAAAGCATGTAGTGCAAGGGCCTGCCTGTATACTTTCCAATGGTACTGTTTAAAGTTTTTGTATCGTATTATTATCTTGATAGGTAATAGCAGAATGTTCAAATGTCCTCAAATGTGTACAGTGTGTATTTATATCTTTGTATTATGACACTTCTTACCTGTCCAGTGGTCTGCCAATAGTGTAACTAAGGAGGGGCTGTTCCAAGTAATACCCTGTATTTAGGCATTCATCTCTCAATGAAGTGAAGAGGGTTATGGAATGGCAGACTGTGGCCTCCCACTTTGCCCAGCGGTGGGACTTTCCTAACTGCGGAGGGGCAATTGATGGGAAACACGTCCACATCGTCCCACCACCCAACTCGGGGTCGTACTATTAGAATTACAAGGGGTTTAATAGTATAGTGATGTTGGCGGTGGTGTCGGCTAATTACGAGTTCTTGTATGTGGACGTGGGGAAGAATGGCCGGATGTCCGATGGTGGAGTGATCGCCCAGACGGAGTTCTACAGGCGTCTCCAGAATGGCAGCTTGGACTTGCCACCTCCAGAGGACAATGTTGAAGGTCTCCCATTTGTGTTTGTTGCTGATGAAGCATTTGCGCTGGGGGACCACCTGATGCGGCCATTCCCGATGAGGACCCTCACCCCGGAACAGAGGGTTTTTAATTACCGGCTGGCCAGAGCCCGAAGAGTGGTGGAGAACACATTTGGAATCCTGGCCAGCCGGTTCCGATTATTTCTGACACCCATCCATATGGCGGAGTATAAACTGAACCATATAATACTTGCCTGCTGTGTTCTCCATAATTTTTTAAGAAAACATTCAGCCAACTATGCTGGCTCAGTTGGGCCTGAGGCTGGAATCCCTAATCCATCAACACTGACGGCGCTTGAAAGTGGCCGTCCTGGCTTGCCCTCCCTGAATGCCCGTGATGTCCGGTTACGCTACCTGGAGTTCTTTGTGGGTAGGGGGGCTATCAATATGCCAGACAATCTGTGACACCTTTTTCAAATAAAAAACAACCAAAAGAAATTCTTTGTGGACATTTACTGCTTGTGTTTGTTTTAACTGACCCTGACAGAAATGTGTTGAGTGCAGAAAATGTCGTGATTGGGTAACCTTATAAAAAACAGTGTTGGCTGGTACTTCCTAAATGCAAAAACACATTTCGCTACAAGTGCACTTGCAACTGCACTGAACCTGCACTTGTAGTGCAAAGAGGATTTGCCCTTAGGAAATAACCCCCATTTTTGCATAAAACAGCAATTACATCACCCCAAAAGTGTTGTAGTGTTGAGACAATAATCCACACTTTCTTGAGTAAGGAACTTTTTTATACCTGCACAATCACATGTGCATTTCCCAAAGGTTTTTAAAACAAACCAACATGTTTGTTGTATAACAATGTTTGCAGTAGCATTATCAAAAATCGAAATATCCATTTCAGATAAAACAGGCCTGTGTAAAACCAACAAGAAAGCCAAAAAACTTGAACTTACAAAGTTCACATATGGTAAAACCTGAAGGCTATATCAGACATGAGTATTTATGAACTGTGTTTGATATAGCGTTCAGATGGGGGGAAATCACCCCTGGAAAAGCCAAATTTGGAAGATGCACACCAATTTACGAATGTCAACATGTGCTATCTGCCATTAGGGGGGATCAAGGGACGTGTTTTGGGGGAGCAAGCCCTTCCTCAACGCTACTTTATAATTGAGGAAGGGGTTGCACCCCCAAAACGCGTCCATTGATCTCCCGTGATGGCAGATAGCACATGTTGGCACACTGTGTGCATCCTCCAAATTTGGCTTTTCTAAACATTGAAAAAATGTTGGTACGATAAAACAGGTGATTTTGTGGGGTTTAAATTCGCCCCAAAACATCAATGATGTTATTATTTTTTTTAATAACATCACTGATTTGTTGCTGGATGTTTTGCAATTGGAGATTACACCCCATGATCTCCCCGATCAGTATCTGGGCACTTTCAGATGTAAAGCGTTCTGGATCACAATCACCTAAAAAGAGATAAAGAACAAAAAAAAGTCTCAAAAATCTGCCACCATCCATCTCTTTTACCTGAGCCTGTGGTCGCAGACACTCACCTGTTGTGGTGCCAATCTCCACCACGTCTTCTTCTTCCTCCTGCTCTTCTTCTTGTGTTGGTATTTCCCCTTCTTCCAGAGGGGGGGGTCTCTGGTCTCCTGGGATGAGGGGTGTCCGAGTCTTTTCTCCCCTATGTAAAACAAAAATGGTATAATTAGCACACAGATATTTGATGGCAGAACTAGAAATAGGAAACATTGCTCGGAAGTGGGGTACAATTGTCTATTTTAGCAGAGTTCCAAGATGTATATTTTTTATTACCCTTTGTCAAGCTGCAATACTTTACCTGTTTGGTACAAGCTTCACAGATGTAGCCCCCCCTATAGTATACACTGGAGCAACTATGTGCCCCCCCTAATAAAAATGGTGTTCTTGTGTCCCACACTAGTGCTCCAGTGTCCAGATGTGAAAACAGCTGCTCAGTGTCCTCTCCTTACACAGAATCTAGTTTGCATTTCATTCTAGTAACAAACTCATCTACACAAACAAATATTTGGCATCCAAGTAGGCCCACAAAAATGTGTGAAAATGCATATGTCCCTAAACAATGGTGTTCTAGAGGCCGAAAGAAAAATGTTTGATACGAACGAATAATGTGCCCACGAACATTAAAGTTGACCTTTTTAAACGTTACAACTAATAAAAGCATATGGAGCAGAACGAACGTAATAAAGACAGAAAGAATAGGAACACGGCACAACTACTTACTTTTTTGCAGCACTCTCCGGATCTTTCGGTACTGCTCTGGCTCTCTCAACTTCAGGTCTGACCACCGCTTCCTGAGCTGATCTTTAGACCTTCGTACCCCGAAATTCCGCTCTAGACTCCTGACCACTTTCGCCATGATCTTGGCCTTTCGGATGTTCGGGTTGGGGTAAGGCCCATATTTTCCGTCATAGTCGGACTTCCTCATGATGTCGACCATCTCCAACATCTCCCCAAACGACATATTTGTGGCCTTAAAACGTCTCCTTCTGGATCGGGACGTGCCTGGATCCGCCCTTTCCTCCTCCTCCTCCTCGTTGCTACAATTAGCCCGCACCTGCTGTATGTCCGCCATCATGCTCTTCCCCCACTGCGCCGAACGAAAAGGGGCGGGGAATACACTAGAAAGAACGTCAGGGGCGGGCGGAGTTACACGCATGCGCAGTGTGTATAAAGCGTAACACGCGTGCGTATTACGTTTGATCTGTGAGCGGAGGAAGGAGCATTGGACGCGCTGATCGTAAGAACGAAGGTAAGAGACAAACTTGTGCCTATACTGCTTCTAGATTGAGGCCTATATTGTAACAAGATTAGGAGAGTTTTGTGTGACATTAGGCTTTGTCTTGTGTTGTGTCTTGCAGTGAACATGGATATCTTAATGAAAGATAATGACTTCATTTCAGTATTCATAGAGATGCTAAGGGAGCTGCCCTGTCTGTGGGAGATTAAACACCCCCATTACAAGAACCAAGCAAAGAGGAAGGCAGCACTGGAGCAATTGTGTGAAATTGTGAAGCAGGTGATCCCCACGGCAGACATCACTTATTTAAAGATTTTCATTGGTGGCCTGAGGAGCACATATCTGAGGGAGCGCAATAAAGTCCTTGATTCGCAGAGATCCGGAGCAGCAGGTGACATCTATGTCCCCAGGATGTTGTACTACGACAGGCTGCACTTTCTGGCAGGCCAGACTGAACCCAGGCCATCCCTCTCCAGTCTTCCTTCCACGCTTCCTTCCCCCCCAGCTGAGGCTTCTGACGCCCAACCTGGGCCTTCCAGGCCACATGTGGAGGAGCCCAGATTGAGCCAGGTATAGCATTCCTCTAAATATTTCTGCTTGTCCAATCAATGATGTGAACTATATGTTAGTTGGGAGTACTAATTAAGGATTGTGATTGATGATGCAAAACATTACAACCATGTCCCTTTTTCATACACAGGGAAGTCTCAGCCAGGAGGTGGCCGGGCCGAGCCGGCTGGCTGATATCAAGGTCCCTCCACCCCCCCTGAAAACAGAAAGTGGCAGTAGGACGAGTGCCCTAGAGGAGGCGGCTATCAGATTCTTTTGGAGGGCTACAGAGGTCCTGGGAGCACCACACACCAGGCAGGAGAACATTGCTGCATTCATAGCCTATAAAATGCAGAGGATGGAGGAGGGCCAAAAAGCCATGTGTGAGGCCCTCATATCGGAGGCTCTGGAGAAAGGTATGAGGGGCCAAATTACACCTCACACACAGCTTTGGGATGGTCCTCCTCCTCCTCCGGCAGGTCCTACTCCTCCTCCAGGTCCTACTCCTCCTCCTGCCACATCTCCAACTGCACAGCCACAGCCGGGAATGAAGCGTGAAAGGAAGACCAGACAGTGAGGATCCTGGATCCAGTCTGTTGGGCAAAAAAATGCAGCCTCTTGTGGTACCACAGCCTGCAGACACACATGTCATCTGCTGCTATCCAAGTCTCTGTGAATCCCGGACCAGACTGCCCTCCCTTACATATGGACTCCTCAGGCCACCAATTTTGATGTTGAAGAATTGATGTCTGCCGTGGGGGTCCCAGGCTTCGCTAATTTCTCTTGTTGATCCAGTGTTGCCTTCCTCTTTGTTTGGTTCTGACCCTTAATAAAGGATTTTTGTTTTGAATTATACTCTCCTATGTGTTTTACTTCAAAAAGGACAGTTTGTTTGTGAGGATTCAGGTACATTTCAAATATACAATGTGAAATGAACAAGGGACACCAACAAACAATCTCCTGGAGATTAAATAATAAAAGATATCAATGGTGTTGGGGTAACTTGACACACAAAACACACCCAAAAATATTCTGGAGTAAAAATAAAAATAACATTGAACAAAGATCAGCCTTGGAAAAAATCCAAACATTAAAGAAAAAAAAAGGCTTAAAATCCAAAATAAAAAAAAATTAAAAAATATCAAACTGTCAGATATGACAACTAATAACAATATATTCAGGGAATCCCACTAAAAAAACACAAATAAAAGTTTGTGAGAAGTGTGTGTGAATACGAGCAGCAAAACTACTTAATTCTTGTCACATTATAAAGAAGAAGAGAGTGCGCTGTATTAAACCATTTTTAACATTGCAGCGTGACGAAAGTGCTGTATCCATTGCGAACGCTAAGTTTACCAGAACGAGCTGTCCCGTGTTGGAATTTCTTCTGAGCATGCGTGGCACTTTGTGCGTCGGAACAGGCCACACACGGTCGGAATTGACGCGATCGGATTTTGTTGTCGGAAAGTTTTATCTCCTGCTGCCCAACTTTGTGTGTCGGAAAATCCGATGGAAAATGTCCGATGGCGCCCACACACGGTCGGAATTTCTGACAACACGCCCCGATCGGACATTGTCCATCGGAAAATCCGACCGTGTGTACGGGGCATAAGACTGAGATGCCATTAAAGTTCATGTGTGTGGAAAGGCAGGCGTCCCAATACTTTTGGTAATACAGTGTATTTAGATTAAGGTATTTGTGGTCAGCCTTAAAAAGAATCAACATTTTTTTGTTTTTTGTTTTGTGTTTTTTACCACAAATCCAAAAAATACAAAAAATTGTTCCTCTATTGAGGGAAAACTATGAATGCGGTTTGCAGATACAAACTAATATATATTTTTAGATGTGTGATAGAAGTAAGACCTGCAGATTCCCTCTGTGCTGGAAAGGATGTACTGTACTTTGATAGTCCAGAGAAGGAGGTTCTGCTGTGTGCATAGTACAGTACAATATACCAGTACAGATAGACTGTTGGTTTACACCGTATAGGAAAACTATTAGACACTGAAAAAATCCTTTAGATCTGCAATCTGCTAAATGGTAAGGCAGGGGGAAATTTATGGATTATACCTGGGGAGGTCTATTCAGATCATTCCAGTGTAAAAGGATATTACAGTTTTTAAACTATACATTGTAAAATAGTACCCAGGCTTGGGATTATCGAACACCTATAGCCTTTCGCCTCAATGCTCACGTCAATAACAATCCATTCTCTTCTATGGGGAACCTTCCCTGCCCCGAAAACAAGTAGCTGTATTACTGGTGCCAGCAGGAACGAAATGCTTCCAAACTTACACAGCTACAAACCCTTCCAAGTGTATATGTGTAACATTATAACCTAATGTTGCCATTTCATGTGTATATAAATGTATGTCTGCTAGATTTTATATGGCAAATATCACTTCTTTACATTGTGCATTTCATAGAATTTTAAATGTTAGTTTTTGGTATTGGAAAACAATCTATCACCATTTTCTAAGAATAGGCAAGCCATTGACATCTGTCAAATAACTGTCATTCCAAGCTCCACTTGGAACATTTAGTATAACCAAAGGTAAAACTTGTTTTGGAGAGGGATTAGAACACCTGTCAGGTGTTTATTGCTGTCTGTGTACCCAGAGATTTACACTCTCTATTTATTACTATGGGGTTTATTTATTAAGATTGGAGAGTGCAAAAACTGGTGCAGCTCTGTAAAGAAACCAATCAGCTTCCAGGTTTTAGTAAATCTCCCTCTATTTGTTATTGTTTCTACCCGGGGGTCTGGCCAGTAACACACTGCTTGTCATAGGGTGTCTCCGCTCTGGATGGAGGAACTACAGAGCCACCCGCATTGTCAATCTAGGGAGAGGGTAGGATGAACTAGCAGATTTAGATGGACCTGACTAACAAATTAAACCCAAACTCCAGCTAACACTTTTTTTTTTTTAAAGTGGAGTTCCACCCAAAAAAAAAAAAAAAAAATTAATGTGCATGAAAAAAATTTTTTTTTTTACTCACCTCTTTAATGCCTGTTGTTAGGGGGTCCCTCGTAATCTACCTCCTTCAGCACCTGGGCTCCTGACGTCACTTCCCTCAGCGCAGGAAGGAAGATCACCTCTCCCCCCTCCCTCTAGGCAATCATCTGGGACACGTGACAGGTCCCAAATGATTGCGCAGTCAGTCACAGTGCGTGGCGCGGCTCGCGCATGCGCAGTGGGTGCCCAGCTGTGAAGCCACAGCCAGGTGCCCACAGTTAAACTGCCGGCGCCACTGAGTGGAGCGGGAGACAAGCAGGGCTTCGATCCCCCGCATCACTGGACCCTGGGACAGGTAAGTGTCTGATTATTAAAAGTCAGCAGCTGCAGTATTTGTAGCTGCTGACTTTTATTTTTTTTATTTTTTAAACGGAACTCCGCTTTAAATCAGCAATAGTTTTTTTTTTTTTTGCTTTTAGGCTAAATGTTTTACAAAACAGATTAAAAGTTAATTATTGTAAGCACCTCTGTCACTGGTAAATTATTTGTCTCAACCCTCTTACTTCCACTTTTGCTGGACAGCTTGGTCTGTTAATAAAAGTTAAAAAATAACAGACTAAAGCTGGGCATAAATGGATAAAAATTCAGCCAATATCGACTTCTGTCAAATGGACATGCTGAAAACTTTGGCGATCAGCGGCTCTCAGAAAACCTACGGGGAAAAGGGGAAGGCAATTCCTCCATCCACCTGAAAAAAAATTATGGTTTTGAGTTTAGTACTGCTTTAACCCCTAAAGAGGAATCATTAGTGATACTTAAAGTGGTAGTAAACCCTATTTTATCACTTGTACCTACAGGCAAGCTTATAGTAAGGCTTACTTGTAGGTACTGTGAATATCTCCTAAACGGTTTCGGAAATATTCAGAGTGAATGCAGTCGGTGACGTTATTGGCGCATGTGCTCTGAAGGTCCGCCATACAGTGTCGGATCTGCAGAAACCGGGCTCCACCCCCTCTCTCCGTAATGGATAGATTCATGCATAGCATGAATCTATCCATGCCCGCCACGGCCACCCCCAATTCAGGCATCCGGCCCCTTTTTAGGATGCTGGGCACCTGAATTACAACAGCAAGGTTTTTTTTAAGCACCTGATTAGAGCCAGAGGCTCTAATAGGCTTCAAAATATGGTGGGCTCAGAGCGCAGAGCATTGCGCCATGAGCTCATCCAGGTGTTACAACAGCGAATGAATATTCGCTGTTGTAACAATGATCCTCAATCCGGCCAATCAGAAGCAGGTCTGAGACCCGTTTTCCCACTGGCCAAAAAAGAGAAGAGTCTCAATTGGCTGCCGAGGAGGAGGGAGGAAACGGAAGTCGCCGATGCCCGTGGAGAGCAGGGGAAGGGAGAGCCATCATCAAGGAGCAAGGGAATCCGTTGATGAAGCGCTGCATAGATGGAGTAAGTGCACCTGACCTGCCCACCGACCTTCGAGGGTGGGGGTAGTACTGTTTGTCGCCCCCCCCAAAAAAATTACCACCGGCTGCCGCTGCTGCCACTGCATATAAGCGCATTATGACATTGCCTTGGAGGGGATTTTTTTTTAATCACTGCGCTTTACTACCGCTTTAATCAACAACTCTTCACAAAGCAGGGGAGGCCAAAAAAAAAAAATTGGTCATTCAAATTGATAAGTCCACATTAAAAAAGGAGAAAAAAGAGAGCGCCAAATGTTCATCTTGAGAGTCTAAAATCCTTTATTGTTAATAACAGGTCACATCAGGAAAGGAAAAGACATCAGACATGTTTCAGGGACCAATGATCCCTCTTCATCAAGGCTTAGACTCTCTGACAGGAGAAGAGAATTGAATTGAACTTGTGCCAGTCTCTGTGGCTGGCTGTTTGATATCTATCACTCAGCCATAGAGGCAGTCACAATTACATTTCAATTCTTTCTTCTGTGAGAGAGTTAAGCCAAGAAGCTTTTCTGTTGGGTGTAATAGAGACCTTTTTGATACATTGTGTAAGACGCAACTAGAACCTTCAGGGCCCTGGTGCAAGAATCCATGAAGGAACCCCTGACCCCCCTCTTCCCTCCAAGCCCAAGGCCCGGTCGCAAGTGTGACCTTTGTGACCCTGGTAGTTCCACCAATGGTCTAAGCTCAGATAAAGGGGGATTGTAGACCCCAAATACATGTTGGCTGTCTTTTAACATCTCGTTGTCATGTGTAATTAAAGGTTCAGTTCGCCTTTTCAAAAAAAAATGAAAAGGCAAAGTAAATCACAACACTTTACCAAACCCTCCGGTCTTCACTGCTTGTACCTAATGTAATCCATATCTTCCACCACCTTCTCCAGCTGTCCTTACAGTCCTAGCTCTTTAAAACATCACTACACAGCACCATGTGACCTCACTGAATTTAGGATTTCCGAGACAAGCGCTTGTATTTTTATTTTTTCAAATTAGCACAGTTGTTATTATTATACAGGATTTATATAGCGCCAACAGTTTACGCAGCCCTTTACAGCTTGAGGGTAGACAGTACAAATACAATACACTTTAATACAGTAGGAATCAGAGGGCCCTTCTCCTTAGAGCCTGCAATCTAAGACAGTTGGCAGGTAATTCAGCCAAACACAATTTAGATACATGCTAGGGACAGACCATAAAATGTATCTAAACCCAAGAACGAAAATATATAGTATTTTAGCTCATTGGTCCTTGTGGCTGCATTCGTTTTCCTTTCCACAGTTTTATTTTTCTTTATTTTAACCTGGGAATCCTACCATTAACACACTTTCTGTTCTATGTTGACACCAATACTTAGCAGTGTAGTTACACTAGGACAGGGAGAGTGTTAAGACTACATAACACTGTGTTATGCTGCAATGGGAGACTCCTTCATTCGTGCTGTATTAAAAAAAACTAACAGTGTATGGCCATCTGAAGTTGGCCAGCTAAACAAGATTTCAGGCTGGAACAAAACCCATATGTGATTACGTCACATGTCCATGCTCCTGATACGTTTCATCACTCAACTGTGTCTTTCTCAAAGATCTTCCCTTTTATGAAAGTCACAGTTGAGTGACGAAACACGTCAGGGGCGTGTCCGTGTGACATCATCACGTATGGGCAGAACCGGAAGTGAGCCATCTTGTGCATGTAACTGGTGCTAATGTTTTCTTTAAGGAGACAACAAATGTGAGTGTAATTTTAACCTTGTTTTTAATAAATAAGACCGATTTCACTATAGCCACCTCAGCTTCATGACCAGGCCAGTTTTTGCTATTTAGCACTGTGCTACTTTTATTGGTAATTGCGCGGTCATGCATTGGTTTGTGCGGAAGTTATATTGGAGCATCTACAAACTATGGTATATATATATATATATATATATATATATATATATATATATGAAACGTAAAAGAAAACACTGCGCTAACTAGAGTAAAAACATGAGCAGCTACATACAGTGTGACAAAAACAGTAAAAAGAATAGTGAAAAAATGTAGCGCATGATAAACATACATAAATATCGTAATATTAATAAGAAACGGAAAAGTCCATATAACCACGACTCCTTCTACAAGGTGTGATGAGCTAAATAGGTGACAAACAAAAGTCATAATTATCTAAAGCAAAGAATAAGTGATGTAGTGTCCAGCGGTGTGAACACGGAAATAACGACCCAGAATGTTGAGTTTCCAAGTGTTAACAATGGATGTATGGATCCGTCTGTGAGAACAGCATCAAACGGGAACAGCATCTATGGATGAATAATAAGTGCATGCTCTTACCGAATCCGATGGAATCCCCTGTCAGCGACATGGAGTCTGGAAGGCAATGTGCCACTCATGGCAGATCTAAAGATGTCCAGATATTTGGGACCTCTGGGACAGACTCCGCAGGATTACCAAGGACCATACGAATCAACCGCCACTGCTGGAACTCCAAGCTGGAATCTTGTGGGTAAGGTGTACCAGATATACCAAAGCGGGACATTCACTCCCGTCGAAATGATATGTGGAGAAAAGAATAATGCTTCCACATAGTGCAGATAAAAGGGGGTATTTTTATTTCTAAAAAAACAATTTATAGTAAAAAGTGATCACAATAAGTCCGGCCCTGTATATATACAGGGCCGGACTTATCATTGGGCTTGACTGGGCTCAAGCCCATGGGCCCCACCCAATAGGGGGCCCCGGGGGCCCCAGCCGAGTGTACTCGGCTATACTCGGCTAGTTCCACTCACAGTCACGCCTAGTCCTGCCCTATGATGGACATAACACAGGGACTGGGTGTGACTGTGAGCGGAGTTAGCCGAGTATACTTGGCTATGTATGTTGGCGCTCGGCTCACAGTCACGCCTAGTCCCGCCATTGGACCTGTGTTATGTCCATCATAGGGCGGGACTGGGCATGACTGCGAGAGGAGCTGAGATACATAGGACCGGCTCTGTGTATCTCGGCGGCACCATATTTAAACTGCAGTTACACTGACAAGTCACTGCAGTTTAACTGCAGCCTGGGTAAGGCTGCAAATGATATGGATAAGGCTGGAGATGGACACTGATAAGGCTGCAGATGGAGGCTGCAAATGACACTGACAAGGCTGCAAGGCTGCAAATGACACTGACAAGGCTGCAAATGACACTGACAAGGCTGCAAATGACACTGGACAAACATGCAGATGGAAGCTGTGCAAGGCTGCATTGATGAACATTGAAATGTAAGTTTTTTTCCTTAAAATTCCTTAAACTCTTATCTTGAGGTTTGCTGATTGGTTATTGGCAGTTATGTAGTGCTTCATTTACTGCTGTTAAGAAAACCTGTCTGCATTAGACAGTGATGTAATGGCGGACAAACGGTATAAGAGTGGCGCGCTTAAAAGAAAACTAAAGCTTTAAAGTAATGTATAGAAGGTAGGGCCCAAAAGTGACTCAAGCCCAGGGGCCCCCACCACCCTAAGTCCTGCCCTGTATATATATATATATATATATATATATATATATATATATATATATATATATATATATATATATATACTGTATCTCACAAAAGTGAGTAAGTCCCTCACAATTTTGTAAATATTTTATTATATCTTTTCATGTGACAACACTGAAGAAATTACACTTTGCAACAATGTAAAGTAGTGAGTGTACAGCTTGCACAGTAAAACCTCGGATTGCAAGCATAATTAGTTCCGGAAACATGCTTGTAATCCAAAGCACTTGTATATCAAAGCAAATTTCCCCATAAGAAATAATGGAAACTCAAATGATTCGTTCCACAACCATTTATTCATAGGTCCTTCAGTTTATAGTCCATATAAAAAGATTATAGCAATGTGATAGGTTGTGTAACCATAAAATGTCTATCCACAAATGGAAGCCCCCACAAGGGAATTCAAAGCAAAATCCAGCAGGAGCTCTAGAATATAAAAGAGAAGAGAGGCGCCTCCAAGTGTAGCAATATGTTGCTAAATGTTGTACCTTCATTAAATGTAACCATATTGCTACACTTAGAGCCGCCTCTCTTTTCTTTTATACTCTGCTGTGACATGAAGCTACTTGTATGTCAAGACATTGTTTGTATATCAAGTCAAAATTTATTACAAAATTTTGCTTGTCTTGCAAAGCGCTCTCAAACCAAGTTACTCTCAAACCAAGTTGAAACAGTTGAAATTTGCTGTCCCCTCAAAACACAACAGTCATTAACCACTTCAGCCCCAGAAGGATTTGCCTCCTTCCTCACCAGGCCATTCTTTGACAATACACTATATTTTGTAATTATTGCAATAATAAATATTCAAATTAAAAAAAAAAATAACAATTTGTTTCCTCAGTTTAGGCCGATGTATTCTTCTACATATTTTTGGTTAAAAAAAAAATCGCAAAAAGCATATATTGATTCGGTTGCACAAAAGTTATAGCATCTACAAAATAGGGGATAGATTTATGTCATTTTTATTATCTTTTTTTTTTTTTACTAGTCACCGTGGCATGGATCGTGAATTAATTTCTAAAATAAATTTCTAACTTTTGAACTTGCACCGGCAAATAAAACGCATAACTAGTCTTATAGACATGCACAAAAGTTAAAGCGGTTGTAAAGCTTAATTTTTTTTGTAAAATAACAAATATTTTATACTTACCTAAGTAAACATATATGGTCTAGAGCTTATATAATAAATATCAAACTTATGAACACTACTATATACAGTATCAATAATTTTCACAACATGCATATATAACTTATAACAAATGTCCCACATGCTGAAAGTCTCTTGTGCCACTTGCTGTGAATCACCTGAAATATCCACTTTATTTCTTTATTTCCACCAAAAACATGTGCACTCCACCACTCCTCCACAATAGGTGCTCTACTTCCAGCAGATGTGCTCTAACCTGGTATCCTTGACCCACATAAAAATGCAAAGTCAAATAAGGCACATGTCTCCCCTGAAGAAGTCATGTGTCCTTGTGACGAAACGTGTAAGGACAGGCTTAATTGAATGACGTCATCATACACAGAGTACCGAGATATTTTCATATAGCAAACCCATGTGGTATATTGTCGATCCCTGTACATATTGGTGATTGGTAATGGAGGTTCAATCTTGCACATTTTAATGTGAGTGTTATTTCAGTGTGTGTGAATAAAAACTATAAAAGTGAATCACAATGTGATATTCAATTTTGTATGCTGCTGTGTGGAGGAGCTGAGCGAAAGAGCTGGATACACAGGATGTCATCTTAAAGGGAACCGGTGATGAGATCTTCAAAGAGTTTGTTGTTCCAATTAACCACTGCATGAGGAGGGTTTGAGGAATGACCAGTAGCATTGACGAGCATTAAAAGACCCCATTTAAAGGGAATATCAGGTGAGAGCAAATCTGGTGGAAGTGGAGCACCTGTTATGGAGGAGTGGTGGAGTGTACGTTTTTGGTGGAAATGGAGAGGATATTTAACCACTTCCCACCCGGCCTATAGCATATTGATGGCCGGGAAGTGGTTCTGTTATCCCTACTGGGCGTCATATGATGTCCAGCAGGATAACATGCCAGCGCGCGCCTGTGGGGGCGCGCAGCGCGGCGATCTCGAGTGCGGCGTGTCAGTCTGACACCCCGCATATCCGATCGTGTCAAGAAGCCTCTGTCAGAGGCTTCTTACCATGTGATCAGCTGTGACCAATCGCAGCTGATCATCGCATGAGCCAGGAAGTGCCGGTAAAGGCATTCCTCAGTTCGCGCTGACAGAGGGGGGTCTGTGCTGATAATCAGCACATTGATTATCAGCACAGCCCCCTCAGATGTGCCAATCACCTGCCAACCAGTGCCCAACAATGTCCCAAGATTAAAATTTGCCAGTTCCCACCACAGTGCCAATCACTACTCACCACAGTGCCAATCACTGGCCACCACAGTGCCAATTACTGCCCAGCAGTAACACCTGTCAGTACTTATCAATACCTCGTCATCAATGCTGCCCATCAGTGCCACCTGTCAGTGCCACCTGTCAGTGCCAATCAGTACTGCCTATCAGTGCCAATCAGTGCCGCCTGTCAGTGCCCATCACAGCCGCCTATCAGTGCCCATCAGTGCTGCCACACCACAGTGCCAATCACTGGCCACCACAGTGCCAATCACTGCCCAGCAGTAACACCTGTCAGTACTTATCAATACCTCATCATCAATGCTGCCCATCCGTGCCATCTGTCAGTGCCACCTGTCAGTGCCAATCAGTACCGCCTATCAGTGCCAATCAGTACCACCTATCAGTACCCATCAGTGCCGCCTATCAGTGCCCATCAGTGTTGCATATCAGTGCCGCCTATTGGTGCCCATCAGTGCTGCCCATCAGTCCCGCCTCATCAGTGCCGCCATATCAGTGCCGGCGCATCAGTGCCCGTCAGTGAAGGGGAAAACAAAATTTTATGACAGAAAGAAAAACTAATTTTTTTTCAAAAATGTTTGTCTTTTTTAGTTTGTTTAGCAAAAAATAAAAACCCCAATAGTGATCAAATACCACCAAAAGAAAGCTCAATTTGTGGGAAGAAAATGATAAAAATGTAGTTTGAGTACAGTATTGCTTGACCGAGCAATTGTCATTCAAAGTGTGACAGCGCTGAAAGCTGAAAATTGTCCTGGCCAGGAAGAGGTGAAAGTGACTGGTATTGAAGTGGTTAAAGCAATTCACAGCAAGTGTCACAAAAGACTTTCAGCACGTGGAACATTTATTATAAGTTATAAATGCATGCGGGGAAAATGTATGATATTTAGTAGTGTTCACAAGTTTGATATTTATTATAAAAGCACTACACCATGTTTGTTTAATTTTTCATTATGTAACACATATGAGAGTGTAATTGGGTGAAGGCGGCTAATTAATACTCATAGATTTGTTGGGTTATTATAGCAGCACACAGGTTTGAATATATAAAAGTTATACTTAGCAGCCCTGTGCATAGAGTGGTCCAAAACCTCCTCTTCTGGAGTCTCTCGTCTGCGTTCTAGGCTCCTCCTCTTCTCAGGGTGCCTCCATAAGAAGCCACTACCTATGGGGGCACACCTGCAGGCCCATTCTTGAGCCGGGGCCAGGCTGTGTGCATCAATAGACACACGTAGTGTGGCTTGGTGTCCACCCCTGCTCCCTCCTCACAGGATTTGACTAACAGCAGTAGGAGCCGATGGCTCCCGCTGCTTTCCGATAAGCTTGTGAGAGTGGGGAGAAGTGGGAGAGTAGATGCAACGGGGCACAGCGCTGGATCGATACAGGACTCAGGTAAGTATTTATGGGGAGGGGGGGTGTATAGAAACTGGTAGAACATTTTTTACTCTAATGCAGGGAATTTCTTAGGGTAAAAAACATTTTACCTTTAGAACCATTTTAATTCAAAAGTAGAACATTTAAAGAAAACTGAGACATTCGGGTTGATTTACTAAAACTAGAGAGTGCAAAATCTGGTGGAAACCAATCAGCTTCCAAGTTTTTTTTTTTGTTAAAGCTTAGTTGAACAAGCTGAGGTTACGGGCTGATTGGTTACCATTCACAGCTGCACCAGATTTTGCACTCTCCACTTTTAGTAAATTAAACCCATTGACACAGTACTTGGTCCATAAGGGCGCCATCGAAGAGTCGGACAAGTGATTTTTTTTACTTTCTCATCTGAATGGTCGAACAAGATTCTGCAAGCCAGCATCAGGCTTTAAAGTGGTTGTAAACACTTACAGACCACTTTTTTTCTACAGGTAAGCCTACAATAAAACTTGCCTGTAGCTACCTTGGATATCGCCTAAACCTGCATGGTTTAGGAGATATCCGTGTAACAGCAAGTGCCGACGTCACCGTTACATGCGCACTAAAGCAATAGCTCATTCGTGCCTCTGCTTCAGCTGATGTGCCGTTACCGGTGGCTCCAACGTGCATGCGTGGGAGTGATGTCATCGTGGCTCCGGCCAATCACAGCGCTGGAGCCTGCGATACCCAGAAATAACTCCAGGAGGGATGTCGCCGGCCAGAGCAGTGTGCGGGGACCGCAGCGGGGGCTTCAATCTAAGGTATTTTATAATGAGCTAGTATGCTATGCACACTAGCTCATTATGCCTTTGTATTGCAGTTTGTTTGTTTTTTTGTAGTGGGTTTACAACCACTTTAAAGGGGTTGTAAAGTCTCATGATTATTCCCCCCTCATGCATTCTATGCATTGAGGTGAAAAACCTTCTGTGCTGCAGCTGCCCTCAGAGCCCCCCCCCCCCCCTCTTTTTTCCTTAACTGAACCCAATCGTTTCAGCGATGTGCACGAGCCCAGCGACTCCAGACGCTGTCTTGGGTCCTCATTGATGAGATTGATAGCAGCGGGAGCCATTGGCTCCCGCTGCTGTCAATCAAATCCAGTGACAGGGGAGCAGGGGCGAGGCCGAGTCCTGCTGTCTGTGTCAATGGACACAACAGCGGGACTCGTGAGCGTACCCGCATGGGTTCCCCCAGGGAAAGTAGCTCTCCGTTGGGGCACCTGATGAAGAGGAGCAGCCAGGAGCACCACCGGGGCACCCCAAAAAAGGAGAATTGGGGCTGCTCTGTGCAAAACCCTTGCACAGAACAGGTAAGTATAACATGTTGGTTATTTAAAACAGAAAAAAAAAAAAACCTTCATTCACAACCACTTTAAGAATACCTGAATAAATAGATATATTTAAACACAAGTTTAGTGTCACTTTCAAAAATTGATGGTTTAATATCACTTTAGGCCATGGGTGCTCAACCTGTGGCCCTCCAGCTGTTTTGGAATTACAAATCTCATCATCCTTTAGCCTTTAGGAGTCATGCATGTAACTGTCAGCCTAGCAATGCCTCATGGGACTTGTAGTTTTGGAGGTCCACAGTTTGATCACCCATGCTTTAGTTTAGGCGAGTTAAATTTCGCCGGGCTCTGGATGAAATTCACTTAGTGGGTATACTTCCATCAAAAAATCAAAGGACACACAGGTAACAAAATGGTTGAGGGAGCTCTGATAAATAGGAAAGCAATAACAGTCTAACCTTCCCAAAAACAGCTAAAAACTCAAACTTCACCTAATGGTTTATAGCAGAGCAAAAATATGCTCAACAGATGATCGTCCAAATGCAGCCAGAAAACCAATCCAGCCATTGAAAGTGCCAAATGTGACAGAAAGCTGCATTGTAAAACTCATCTGGAAAGCAGGTCCAGCCATTGAAGTGTGTGTGTGTTAATTAGTGTGATGTGAAGAGCCGGCTGTGTGCTCCTGACTCTCCCCGCATATGGAGAGGGTGCGGAGCGGAGCGCAGAGCTGAACCCCAGCCAGAGGAGCCGCACCGCCGCCCCCGTCCTGCCCACACTGCATTGTGTCAGCCCGGAGCCTGCTGCAGCCGCACGTTCCGGCCTCCCGAAGAAATCATTCGCATTATTTATGCTACATTGAGCGATCTAATTTCTTCCTGATAGTCAGCTAATTGCTCTGGCAGGTAATTAGAACCGGTTTATAAAGCAAAGGAGTTTTTTTCCCTGTGCCCTTTGGATTATTAAATCTGCTCTGTCAAATAGATTCGATGTGTGGAGCACTGTTCAAAGAAAGAAGTTTCTCATCCTTCCTGGCAAACTGGAGACACAAAAATAAACAGCAAGAGACGGAGAGGGGGGAGACTGAGAGAGGGGCTAAGAGGGGAATATGGGGGGGGGGGGGGTAAAATATGAGAGAGAGAAAGACTGGTAGAGAGATAGATAAGTAGATAGATAGATAGATAGATAGATAGATAGATAGATAGATAGATAGATAGATAGATAGATAGATAGATCAGAGCTCTAGACGTAGAAATGTACATAGACGGAAGGATAGATAGATAGATAGATAGATAGATAGATAGATAGATAGATAGATAGATAGATAGAAATCTAGAGGTAGATTTTATAGGTAGATTCATAGATAAATAAGAAATCTAAGGACAGATAATGACAAAGACAGATGGATTGAAGATCTATAGATAGATCGATATATATAGAAAGATACACAGATCAAAGATAGATAGATAAATCAATCAATCTACAGTAGAAAAATAAATAGATCAAGATCTATAGATAGATGAAATACACAGAGGCAGACCAGGGGATGATATATAGCTGTAGAGATATACAGAATGACGGATTGATTGAACCACTGAATGCGAAAGAAATAAAGAATATATATATATATATATATATATATATATATATATATATATATATATATATATATATATATATATATATAAATAAATATATATATATATATATATTATATGACATTGGTAATTGACTGAATTGCCAACAATCAGACGAAAATAATAATAATACAATAGGGTAATGTAAATAGATATGAAGAGAAGAATTATTACCCAGAAAATACAGGGAGAATGCATTTATATAATAGTGATTTACTGAATATATGGATCATAAATATATATATATATATATATATATATATATATATATATATATATATATAGTCCCACTCCCACAGGAGATAAATGATGGTCCTCCCTATAGTACCAGTACCTGTCAGTGGTGCCCCCCATATAGGAATAAATCCGGTATACAGGTGTGTTAGGGGGATCTATATCCACCCATATCACCTCTCCCCCACCAGACAGTGAGCTCCCTATTCTTACAGCTGAGGTTTGGTTGTCACCAATCAATCAGAGCCTACATCTTGTGTCCCTGCACAATCTCTCCAATTCCCGACTTTCTGCTCATATGTGTGTTTAAAACTGATGACCCACTGCAGCTCCTAGATTACTTCTAATTAAGCCCAATTCCCAAAGCAACATTTATCTTCCAAACTGCGATTTCAATTGTCATCCTTGTGTGTGTGTGTGTGTGTGTGGGGGGGGGGGTTACTGTGTAATCTGGCTGCAGTCCTCCCTGTCAAAGAGGAGCCTTAGCAGGAATCAATACAGGGCAGGGATGACATTGACTATTAGTTACAGTAGGTATAAACAGTGAGAAAGCAATATATAAGAAGAGCAGCGCCCCCCATTCTGCTCTCTTTATCCAGCCCTATACAAGGAGTTTGTGGCTGTACAATTTACACTATTCATCTTTTTATTGACTCACCTGATCAAGTCTAAGCAGTATGATTTGTAGGCTTATAAGTGAATAGCAGGGACTTTAATCTTACTAAATGTACATAGTTAATTTAGTGAGTGCACACACATAGATTATGTATATGTGTAATATGGCACATGTGCTCAATATCAGTAATTGTGAAGCTTTGGCACCAGGAATATCCTATGATTAATTCTCGGAGCCCTCCTGGCAGCTCAGGCAAGCCACCAACTTATGCAAGAGAAAAATAAACACCAAGGTGACAATAAACCGCGGATCCCGGGAAAGCCTGTGTCACTGCAGGCTGGATGGGGAGAACGAGCAACTGAGCAGCCCGGGTAGCTGGGGACCGAGCCATCCTCACTGATACAACACTTTGCAGTGTCAGCTTTACAAAATTTGTCATTTTTAGGCAAAAAGCTAAGTAAAAATAAAATGTCAACAGGATTTTTCTTTCAGAGAGAGCGAAAGGAGAGAGAGAGAGGGGGTGAGAGAGAAAGAGAGAGAGAGAGAGAGAGAGAGAGAGGAGGAGGAGAGAGAGAGAAGGAGGAGAGAGAGAGAGAGAGAGAGAGAGAGAGAGAGAGAGAGAGAGAGAGAGAGAGAGAGAGAGAGAGAGAGAGAAGGAGGAGGGGAGAGAGAGAGAGAGAGAGAGAGAGAGAGAGAGAGAGAGAGAGAGAGAGGAGAGAGAGGGGGGGGAGGAGGGGAGAGAGAGAGAGAGAGAGAGAGAGAGAGAGAGAGAGAGAGAGAGAGAAAGGGGGGTGGAGAGAGAGAGGGGGGGAGAAGTAGAGAGAGAGGGGGGTGAGAGAGAGAGAAACAAGAGAGAACAAGAAAAAGAGAGGAAGGTGAGAGAAAGAAGAGAGAAGGAGAGGGAAGAGATGACAGCAAGAGGGAAAGAGGGAGGGAGACAGAGAGGGAGAAAGAAAGAGAATACAAAAGCGAAAGAGGGGGGAGAGATAAGAAAATAGGGGGTGAGAACGAGAGACAAAGGTGGAAGAGAGGGAGAGAGAGAGAGAGAAAGTAGGGAGGGAGGGAGAGAGAAAGAGACAAGAAGAGAGAGAAAGTGGTAAAGATGGGAGAGAGATACAGGAGGAGAGAGAGATAGTTGTAACCCATTCAGACTAGTCAGGGTAGATACAGTTGTGCATGTTAAATATGATAATTGGGTGTATGTGTGTGTATATATATATATATATATATATATATATATATATATATATATATATGCATCATGTGTTTTTATTATTATTGTTGTATATTACATATATATTAGATACAAAAATGTAACGTATTATTTGTTTATTGCGATTCCAACTGAATATACCATTGTGAATGTTATAGCATACAGATTATCTATTCTTTATTTCTTAGTACTATTTCTTTCATAATACATACATATAGAGATGGTCTATTTTTGTATCTATCTATCTATATATCTGTCTATCTATCTATCTATCTATCTATCTATCTATCTATCTATCTATCTATCTATCTATCTATCTATCTGCTCTTCTACCTTGTATCCACTATAGGTTTCCTTCCTCCCTGTGTCCCTCCCCATCCTCCCCCATAGTGTATTGGGGTGAACTAATACCCCCCTCGGGGTCACGTGACGCCTCTGACATTACAGCACTCGGTACAAGGCAGTGACTCTTGTGAAGGTTGTTTGCTGGATGTAAATGAACTCCCAAAAGCTGTTGTCCAAATCGAAGAAACAGAGAAATTAATCTGGAAGACGATCCATCATCGCCTGTAATAAAGGAAGCGACGTGGATGAGACAGATGATATGATTAAGGAGCTGTGGTCGTTTTAATTAACTTTTTGCTGTCCTGTAATGATCAAACTGGTCAACAGACCCGGTCAATAAGCATGTTAATATCAAACAAATAAAACCGACGATGATTAAAAACCTCCTGGTTTATTAAATTTGAAATTCAAATGAAATTTATGCTGGGGATGCTGTCGGAATGTTAATATGGGACATGGTGGTTGGGGATTGGACAGGTTGGAATGCAACAGCCTCCCTGATCTTCATGTATAACTTCACTATGAAATAAATAAATGTGTACACATAAAAAAGTACAAATTAAAAAAACAACACAAACACGTGGAAAACCGCTGTACAGAAAAATGTATTGGTGGAGCACTTCATTTCATTTACTCTCTACTGTACTTTGTTGGTATGTCATACTTTACAGATACAATACAGAAAGTATTACACTACATATTCCATTATATTAGGCACTTTTAATCTGTATCTTTTTATTCTATTGACAATTATAATAAAAATTGACATTCGCAAAAATAAAAGTTTATAGTATGCACAAGAAACTTTCCAATAAATGTATTAAAAACCTAAAGATAAAAACAAATCACAAAGAAACTGGAAGAACAACAAAAAATGGAATTCTGTAAATCTGTCGCTGACTGTGTTGAAATTGCATAAACAAATAATAAATCTAAATATAATAATAAAAAACATATCAGAGAATAATACAGGACATGGGAGGTGCAGAGTGGGCTGTGGATGGGCACTTGCTAATGGATGGGCATTAACCTTTTCACTGCCGGGGGTCCTCCTCTCCTGGCCCTGGGCAGTGGAGGGGTTAACTTTCCAATTTAAACAAGTGTGCATTAGATCCTGGAAATGAATATCATTATGGGAGCAGAGCAAAGCAATGAAGTTAATTCTTTTTTATTTGTTAAACGGAGTCCCCTCCTCCACCACCCCTTCCTCCTTCTGGGCCGGCCTGGCACGCCTTCTCAACAGGCTAAAATCATTCACAGGAGCCGGGAGAGATAAACACGACATTTATGTTAACCGTCAACCTTCAGAGAAAGAAAGCAGTTCATTAATTTACTTCCCGCTTCCCTTCCCAGGATCATGGTGGAGGGATCAGCCCGTAATCAATAGATAGGATGATGTCCAGCTACAGATCGGCCCCCGGCTGGGAGAGGAGGAAACATGACATGCACAGTGCATGGAGAGAGACAGACAGAGACAGAGACAGACTGACACAGCATTACATCATAGACACCTAGAGGTATGAGAGAGAGAGAGAAAAGAAAGATGCCAGATCAGAGATCTAGGGGTAGGAATTTACACAGACAAAATGATAGATAGTCATAAGAGAAAAAGAAAGAAAGAAAGAAAGAAAGAAAGAAAGAAAGAAAGAAAGAAAGAAAGAAAGAAAGAAAGAAAGAAAGAAAGAAAGAAAGAAAGAAAGAAAGAAAGAAAGAAAGTTATGAGATGCAAGCAAAAGATAGTCATATGAAAAGAGATGATAGATAGATAGATAGATAGATAGATAGATAGATAGATAGATAGATAGATAGATAGATAGAAGTCTAGAGGTATATTTTTTAGATAGATTCATAGATAAAATAAAATTAAATCTAAGGACAGATAATGACAAAGAAAGATAGATTGAAGATCTGTAGAATAGATAGATAGATAGATAGATAGATAGATAGATAGATAGATAGATAGATAGATAGATAGATAGATAGATAGATAGATAGATAGATAGATAGATAGATAGATAGATAGATCAAGAGATGAGGATAAAACGTAATGGTGGGATATATAATCATAAGATGAAAAGAGAAAGAAAGAAAGAAAG
Organism: Aquarana catesbeiana; assembly: GCF_042186555.1. Taxonomy (NCBI): domain Eukaryota; kingdom Metazoa; phylum Chordata; class Amphibia; order Anura; family Ranidae; genus Aquarana; species Aquarana catesbeiana. The sequence goes on from NC_133328.1 coordinate 107,968,473, forward strand.
AAAGAAAGAAAGAAAGAAAGAAAGAAAGAAAGAAAGAAAGAAAGAAAGAAAGAAAGAAAGAAAGAAAGAAAGAAAGAAAGAAAGAAAGAAAGAAAGAAAGAGAAAATGAAAAAGATTTAAGATTGATTGATAGATATATCAATAGATAGATAGATAGATAGAAGTCTAGAGGTATATTTTATAGATAGATTCATAGACAAATACGAAATCTAAGGACAGATAATGACAAAGACAGATAGATTGACGATCTGTAGATAGATAGATAGATAGATAGATAGATAGATAGATAGATAGATAGATAGATAGATAGATAGATAGATCAGAGATCCTGAGATTGATAGGTGGATAGAAAGATAAATAGATCAAAGATCTACAGATAGATAGATACATTAATCAATCAACAGGTAGAAAAATAATCAGAGATATATAGATAGATGAATATACAGAGGAAAGAAAGAAAGAAAGAAAGAAAGAAAGAAAGAAAGAAAGAAAGAAAGAAAGAAAGAAAGAAAGAAAGAAAGAAAGAAAGAAAGAAAGAAAGAAAGAAAGAAAGAAAGAAAGAAAGAAAGAAAGAAAGAAAGAAAGCTATGAGAGGCAATCACAAGATGCAAAAGAGATATCAGATACAAGATTGATTAATTGATTGATAGCTATATCAATAGATAGATAGATAGATAGATAGATAGATAGATAGATAGATAGATAAAGAGATGAAAAAAGTTTGCTGAATAAATATTTAGATGTTCAGACAGACAGATAGAAAGTTATTTGCATTTATGATGGATAATAACGATAGATGGAAGAAAAAAGGGGAAAGAAAGATATAATACGACAGAAAATTGATACATATCGATTTTATATAATAGATAGATCAATAGACAGATACTGGAGCTCTGCAATCGTTCAGTTGCCTGCCGGACTACAAGTCTCAGCAGCCCCGCTGCATGCTGGGAAGGGTAGTCCCTCAGCACCTGTGGCCCCATCCTATGTGAACTAGCCTTAACCCGTCCTGTGCCGGCAGGGTGACACTGTGACAGGGCTGTGCCTTATGTGTGACAATGACAGTAGCAGGCACACTGGGTGGAAGAGGAAGTGTTTGGCTGGTGTCACCTCTGCAGGCAGTGGGCTGGGATTGGGTAGATGTCTGACTCCAGCTCAGGAGATCTGACTGCAGGCAGTATAGCAGGAGAAGAGCAGCAGATGATGAGAGTCAGTGTGAGCTTCTACAATAGGAGAAGAAATGTCATTGTATGAGCAGCACTCCCTCCTGTTCTCAGAGCCCCCCCTGCCGGGCACAGGGAGGGGTGCAGGGGCCGTACTCGCAGTCTAGATGACCTCACGCAAGCAGAGGGTCTGAGCGACTCAGCGGCGACTCTGATTGGCTGGCTGAGGCTCAGCGGTACTTCAAAGCCAGAGAGGAGCTACAATTGTGCTGGAATGGGCGGACCTGATCATTGTATTGCACACCTCTAAAAAAACACTGCTCTGATTTATACATATAAAAAAAGATCCTCTGAGGAGGGCACTTTTGTGATGGCAACTTCTCTACTAGGGGTGAGTCTGAGGATTTTCTTGCTGCTCTAATTAGTTCTTTTATTCTGCATCTTTTTTTTTTTTTTACTGCCTAGTGGAGGGGTTAAAACAGTCCTGAGTCCAGACAGGGGCTATCAGTCTCCTATTGAGTCCTATAGTACGAGGGAGTGGAGAGAGAAAAGAGGAAGGAACTTCAAGGGGGCCGAGTCACTTGGACTCAGGAGAAGGTAGTGAGGGCACTTTGTAGACACAGCCTTCTCCTGCCCAGAGGTGCAGCTTACATGACTGCAGACACTTCCTAACCGGCTGCTGCCTTTGTCATAAATCTCAGCCCTCTCCTGTGCCAGGTACGTCCAATCCATTTCTTCTTCTCTATGCATCTCATTCTGCATTTCTTTCATTTCCTATCCGGCCTCATCACATATTACCGAGCCAGGACCCGCTCACTTCTATTGGTGTTTTATTATATTTTTAGATTATTATACTTTTTTATTTTACATTTTTATGGATTTAACATCGTGCAGGAAAAAAAAAGTTTACCTTAAATTAATCAGAATAGAAATCATTTTATTTTTTATTTGTATTTTATATTATTTATTAAATTGACACATATGTTTGACTTTAGGTATACTTTATGGCAGACACCTGTAATATTAAATTAGCTTTGTATTGTATCACAGATTAATCCCACTCTTAAAGGTGTCTGACTACATTTGCAAAACAGTTTTCGCACGATTTACCGTTCCCTAAAATTCAGTGTGTTATAGATGGGATCTGTTTAAATCACAGATTCTCACCCTGATACTTTTTTGGAGGTCTATTTATTTAAATTTAATTTAAAGGACACCCATGTAGTATGAAAAACATTTATATTCCCTTTATTACATTAGGTTTTTAATTCACAAATTCCCATCCTAAAAAGATTTCCTAAGATACATTTGTGATTTGATTTGATTTGCAACAGTTTCCCTTTGACTTACCGTTCTTTAAAACGGAATGTGTTATTCTAGCTATTCCTAGATTGTAAGCTCTAACGAACAGGGCCCTCTGATTCCCCTTGTACCAAATTGTAATGTAACTGTAATGTCTGCATTCATTTTATTAAGCGCTGTGCAAACTGTTGGCGCTATATAAATCCTGTATAATAATAATAATATGCTGTTCAGAACACTTACACTGGGTTGGGATCTGCTATAATCTAAAACTCACTAGGCATGTTACAATCCGATTGTACAATCGCCTTTAGATCCACAAACAGCTATGTAGTGCAAGGGCCTGCCTAATGGGATACAAAATCGATTGGATATATTAGATAGGTCCTTTTATTATATTATAATTTGTAAACTGTACAAAGATTGTATGGTCAGATTGTAACATGTAGGGTGACCCCATGACAACAATAATTGAATCTGCAAAGATTCTCACCCTGATACATTTTCTATACATCTTTGCGATCTGATTTGCTGAGTAGTTGGAATCGTTTTCCTATGATTTACCGTTTCTTAAAATAATATGTGCTATTCCAAAGATTTAGTATTCCTAACACTTTATTACCTTACATTGGGATCTGCTATAATCTAATCTAACACTTTATTACATTCTGCTGTAATCTACCACTTTATTACGATTAAATTAAATGTATTACATTAAATCTACCATAATATAATCTAACACTTTATGAATTATTACATTAAATTGGAATCTGCTATAATCTAATCTAACACATTTTATTACATTAAATTGAAATCTGCTATAATCTAATCTAATCTAACACTTTATTACATTGTGATCTGTTATAATCTATAACTTTATTACATTTGGATCTGCTATAGTTTAACAGGGATCGATTTAAACTGAGGTCTAATGTAACACTGTATTACATTGGCATCTGCTATAATCTATCACTTTATTACATTGGGATCTGTTATAATCCATCACTTTATTACATTGTGATCTGTTATAATCTATAACTTTATTACATTTGGATCTGCTATAGTTTAACAGGGATCGATTTAAACTGAGGTCTAATGTAACACAGTATTACATTGGCATCTGCTATAATCCATCACTTTATTACATTGGGATCTGATATAATCTAACAATAATCTAATCTGCACAGATCATGATCCATTATCTATACATATTTGTGATCTGATATTTGCAGAGCATTGCATCAGTTTTCTTATGATTTACCGTTCTCTAAAATACGGTGTGTTATTCTTTCCTAGATTAAGTTGGATCTGTTTAAATCACAGATTCGCATCTTAATTTTTTGGAGGTTAATAGATTTAATAGATTTGGATTTCATTTAAAGGACACCCATATAGTTTCTGTATGACTTAAGTTGCAGTTTAAGTTTCGATAGTTCTGATAGTATTGTAGGGTATACATGCCTGCTCAGATCTGATGGTAATCAGTGGCTCTTCTGCTGCTGTGGAACTACAAGTGACAGCAGGGGGCTTGTTGCGCCTTGTAGTCCCTCTATAGGAAGCCACAGGTTGCCTGAGGCTGTCTTAAAGGGATAAAGCAGTAGGGAGTAGAGTGTGAAGTTTTCTGTCCGGGCTTGCCTGTGAATCACTGACTGATCTGTTCTTTTCTTCTCCTTGTCTCCAGGAAGAGCCCAGATTGGGATCCACTCCTCTGGCCATGTTAGCCGCCACCTGTAACAAGATCGGCAGCGCCAGCCCGTCCCCGTCTTCTCTGTCGGACAGTTCGGGCTCATTCGGGAAGGGATTCCACCCCTGGAAGCGCTCCTCCTCGGGTAGTTGCACCCTTGGCTCCGGCTCTCTCTCTGGATTCGGAGGTTCGTCCCGCGGTGGCTCCTCTTCCTCCAGCGCTGTGGCTGCGGCAGCGGCTGCGGCGGCCGCTGCCGCGTTGGTGTCGGACTCCTTCAGCTGCGGGGGGTCCCCGGGCTCCAGCGCTTTCTCTTTGACGTCCTCCGGAGGCGGCGGCAATGGAGGCGGGGGAGGAGGGGGAAACTGCCCGGTCTCGGCTGCCTCACCTTTTGCCAACGAATATTCGGTGTTCCCGGTGAGCGGGGGATCGCAGGAGGCGGCGGCGGCCGCTGCAGCGGCAGCAGCGGCGGCTGCAGCCTCACACCACCAGCCGGTCTTTCTATCCAAGGTGCACGCCTCGGTGGACAGCCTGCAGAGCATTTACCCCCGGGTGGGGATGGCACACCCCTACGAGTCCTGGTTCAAGCCATCACATACCGGAGATGTGGGCGCCGCGGCATCCGCAGGGGGCGCCTCTAGCTGGTGGGAAGTTGGAGCCGGATGGATAGACGTTCAGACCCCCGGGGCAGGAGCTGCCATCCACCCCAGCACCCTGCAGGGCTCATTGCACTCCCCTCTGGGTGGCTACGGCTCAGACTATACGGCTGCCGGCTTTGGACATTTCACTGGAGGAAGCGCGGGGGGAGGCCCTGGTGCCGGTGCTGGGGGTGCAGGAGGAACTCAAGGGGGTCATCTACTGAGCCCAGCCGGGCAGCACTTGATGGACGGATTTAAGCCAGTGATTGGCCCCGGCTCCTACCCAGATCCCTCTTCTTCCCCCTTATCCGCCGCTGGCTCCATGCTGGCGCCCACAGGGCCACTAGGAGGGTCCCCTCGCTCCTCTGCCAGGCGCTACTCCGGTAGAGCCACCTGTGACTGCCCTAACTGCCAGGAGGCAGAGAGACTGGGGCCCGCGGGGGCCAGCCTGCGGAGGAAAGGTCTGCACAGCTGCCACATCCCGGGCTGCGGCAAAGTCTACGGCAAGACCTCTCACCTTAAGGCACACCTGCGCTGGCACACCGGGGAAAGGCCCTTCGTCTGCAACTGGCTCTTCTGCGGCAAAAGGTTCACCCGCTCCGACGAGCTGCAGCGGCACCTGCGCACCCACACTGGGGAGAAACGCTTTGCCTGCCCCGTCTGCAACAAGCGCTTCATGCGGAGCGACCACCTGAGCAAGCACGTCAAGACTCACAGCGCGGGGGCGGGCGGAGGCGCTGGCAATGGAGGTCCAGGCAGCGGGGGCAAGAAGGGCAGCGACACCGACAGCGAGCACAGCCCATCAGCCAGCCCGACCTGCCATTCCCCAGAGCTTCTGCACCCCACGGACAGAAATGGATTGGAGTAAGACCCTATGGGCTCCCATTTTTTTTATGTTCCCTGTAGCCCTTTACCCCCCTGGTCACTGTGCACCCCCTTCTCCCCCACCCAACCCGCTCTGTTCTGTAACTTAGGACATGGACAAGCATTGTTCTCTGGACACTCCGAGGCTTCAGTCACAGCTTGACCTCTTTCTGCTTCTGATGACACCATTTACCATAACAAAAGTGGCTTTTTCAAGGAATTAGTTAAAAAAAGGGGGGAAATGTGGGAGCCAGTTCCTCCCTCCCTGCTGGCTGGAAGGAGATGAGAATGGACAGATTATCTAAAGCTGAACTCCTGGGCCACAAGAGAAGAAGGTGCCCAAATGGAGCCAGGAAACTGCAACCTTTTGTCTCCATCCTCTTTGCTATGCTAGACTTGCTTGATCCATATTTTAGACTCCATTGAGCTCCAGCCTTTTTAATGCAGTCTTAAAATATGCCACTGAGCGCCCATGTTTGATTGTAGTCTTACTATAGGTCACCAGACATGACTGCAATGGATAGCAACCTCCACAAAGGCCTAAAAGTCCAGTAATGCACTGTGTAAACTGGAGCAACACTCAAGTGGCAGCTGCTGTCAAAGTTTAGTAGGTTGATTAGTGTGCTGGGATGTTTCAGCTAACAGGTAACCATGTGATGTGTTCATTGGGACTCAATATTGGTATGTTTGTTTTCTACTTGAAAAAAAAATTGTACTGATTTGGAATGCATCCTTCCCAGTCATTTCAAACTTGTACATTTTCAAAAATCACTGGATGATCAGTTTTTAGGACCAAATGGAATATTTAGGTGTGAATACTATTTACTAAAGGAGTTTGAAACTACAAGACCCCACTTTGCTTAAAACAAAAAAAAAAACAAAAAAAAGAAGAAGAAGAAAAAAGTGGTCTGGTGTTAAACTCTGTTTAGTAAATAAAAACTTAGGCATTTCCTGTGAACCAAAAATTCTGCAATATCCTCTAGATAACACCTATATTTTCTGCATAAGTGAACACCCCAAATTTTACAATAGTCTCCAGATAGCATCAAGTTTCCCTATGTAGGTGAAATCCACAAAATCTAAAAATTCCTCTATAAAACATCTAGATTTCCTGCATAGGTGAAACCCCTAAATTATGCAAGATCCTCTAGATAAGTTATTTTCCTGCCTAGGTGAAACCTCTAAGATCCTCTAGACAAGTCATTTTCCTGCCTAGGTGGAACCTCTAAGATCCTCTAGACAAGTAATTTTCCTGCCTAGGTGGAACCCCAAGTTCCAGAATTCTAAAATATCGTCTAGATAAAATCCAATTGTCTGCATAAGAAAAACTTTACATTTTAGAATTCATGCTCTGGATAGGTGAAACCCCAAATATATAATAACTCCTGGATAAAGTCTAATTTTCCTACATAGGTAACATTCCAAAATTCTATAACATCATTTGGATAACATTTAATTTTCCTGTATAGGTGAACCACTGAAATGTTATAATCTCTGGATAAAATCTAATTTTCCTACATAGGTAACATTCCAAAGTTCTATACCATCATTTGGATAACTTCTCATTTTCCTATATAGGTGAACCACTGAAATGTTACAATCCCTGGATAAAATCATTTTTTTGTATAGCTAATACTCCAAAATTCTATAATATTCTCTGGATATCAACTAATATTACTGTATAGGTAATACTCAAAAAGCTATAATATCCTTTGGATAATATCTAATTTTCCTGTATAAGTGAAAGTAGAATATATTCTAGATAAAATAAAAAAATCCTGCATAGGTGAAACTATTACTTACAACATCCTCTAGATATAATATCATTTTACTTTGTAGAAGAAACACCAAGTTCCAAATTTCTACAATAGCCTCTAGATAAAATGTTTTTACCTCTAATTAATTATTTAAAAAAATAGTACATTCCCTCCACTTCACAATGGTAGTTTGAAATGCAAAACTGAAATCACCCAAGTCCCATTTAAAACATGTTCACTCACTTGCTCCCTTTGTGTAAAGTCTTGGCCAAAGGCCCTTCCATAAATTCTATTCTATAGAACCAAGTCCTGGGGAATGTCAGGAGGGCTATCAAATACCCCCCTAGCATGGTGAGCAGAGGAGCTAAGTACTGAAGGCGATTTTTGTATAGTATTTTTCTTGTATATTAATAACAGTAAATATTTGAAAATATATAGAAGTACAATGGAGCTTCTTTTTTTGTCACAAAAATATTGAGTTATTGTTGCAGGTCACTGCAGTCTTTTTATTATTAATATTATTATAAATATTTTGTTTCTTGAAGTGTACATCAAACAGAAAATGCACTTTGAGGATCTAGTTTTGCTTGAATATGACTTTAGATAGGTATAAACTGTACTGAGAAAAAAAAGACACTATTTCATAAAATGTTCAATGACATCTAATTTAATTGAGCATGTACTTTTCGCTGGCGGTTCTGCTATAGCTAAAAGTGAGAGTCCTTTATTTCATTACAAGTGGGTCAGGCAGACTTAAAATCATGTATTAATAAACTGTCAGAGTGAAACTGAGCTGTCTTTGGGCTGTGTATTTCCTGCTAAAATCATCCACAGAAAAATGATAACAATCACCTCCCTGATTTTTTGCTAATTTAAATGTCTTTTGGCTACTGACCACACTACAGCCATAGTTTGCAAACTTTGCAGACTGTCTACTCCTTGTTGTAATGTTGAAATAATTTGAATATTTCACATTGAAATGGAAAAAAAAAAAAACCTTTCACTGGGACGTTTAGATTGCATTCTAAATGCATGAGATGTAATTGGTTTTATTTGTAATATTTTAAATAATGGAATTAATAAACTCTGAAAAAATCGAGAGGTATTCCTTATTTGTATTTATTTATGTTATGCTATTATGTTGATTATTATTATTTTATGTTTTGTATTTTTCTGTATTATCCCTTTTTGAACACATAATGGTTTGATGGTCTCACCGCCTCATGTGTCCAGTTGCTTACATTAGAGACAAGTCCTCAATTTTTCATGTAGTGATGAGTTTGCTTCTCTCTCCTGAGTGATCGTTGGATGTTTGATCCTTACAACTGGAACATTATTAGCCTCTGACAATGGAGCAGAACCTTGTACTTATTATTACTTGCACACTAGTAGCAGCCATCAAGTCTGTTATAGAGATTATCCTTGATATATGCGCCCCATAGTCTATCTGCACGTCATAAATTAGAGCTAAACTAGATAGAACCGTGTACATTTCAATAGAAAACATGACCTGTAATGTACAGGGGCTGATATTAATCCCAGGGCCACAACGGGGACATGGCTGGAGGCACTATCTGCAAAGCGGCCACTTATTCAGAGCACTGGAGGGTCATGGTGAGCAAAGACTATTTTTTTTTAATCTGTAGATTAATATTGTTTTTTTGCAAAATAATAACAGTAATAATAATAATAATGATATTTAAAAAATGGCTTTACTCGTGTGTTCCTCTAACTTACAAAACGGTACACAGGTAGGATGGTAATATATATTTTTTACACACACAACACACAGCATGTAAGAAATCTAGTAATATAGGTCAGATATGTAAATATATATAGTACCAGCCTCTAATTTACAAAACAGAA